>NC_056706.1:5685268-5919112 GCF_018831695.1 Puntigrus tetrazona
ACCTGGAGCCCGGTAAAGACCTGGACCAGGAGCCCGACGAGAGAGGCTGGTCCCTCTCTGCATGCACCGAGGGCGTCTCCTGGCCCTTCGTAGCTCTGACACTCCCTCTAGTGGTGTGGCTGTACAGCACAGACACTAACATAACCCAGCAGCTCTGGTCCTCCTGACTGATCCCAGAGCTGCCTCAAGCTAACACATGACTCCAAATAACCAGAGAAGAAACATTAACAAGGAACAACAGTCACCTGTTCACATTTGCACACATTTAAGCCTTCTTTGTTTTTTTTTTTTTTTTTTTTTTTTTTAATGCGTGTATATATGTTTATCTATATATGGCATATTGATAGTATGTTGCTTTTTTTTTTATCATTCCATTTTAAGAACTTTTGGTTTCCTATTAAAGTTGTATATTTTCTCAGGTCCCCTTATGGCCTTTTTCGGAAGCTTAAAGTGAGGAGATGCAATATTTATCAGATTGCTTTGGATATTTTTGGCTCAAAGCTCTGAGATGTCTTTATAGCCTTAGAGCAAATGTGCATTTGGGTTATATTTAGATGTTTTCCACTGTAACGCCAGCCGCGCCGTTTCGGTTTCCTTTCCTCGCTTGAAGCAAAATGATTTCCTCTCTGCGTTATGTAGATTGCAGCTACCTCAGTTCAGTCGGTTGCTTTCTTATAACCCTTTTCCTGAATTTAGTTTTGCTCGGTAGAAGACGGCCTCGTTTAGCTGTTCAGTTTTATGTTGAAAAAAAAGAAACTGACGGTGTGTTTAGGATGTGCTTTGCACAATTTCTCTGAAGATGTTTACTTTTTCATGAGCTGGATGTATTTATAGGAACAGCGTAGTGATTATAATATTATAGATGAATTATTTTTACTGTAATGTGTATATGTATATACTAGGTGCTGAGTAAATGAACTGAGCACAAATGATCCCTTGTATTATATTCTGGGATTAAAACCTTGACATTAATACACATGACCTCTGAAACTATAAATGGCACAATTTATTCTCTAGGGGTCTGTTTTTTTTTGGTTTTTTTTAATGTCTTATTTCAGGTGACCGAGAGAAGTGCATGATTAAATTTGCTGTATTAAAACTAATTTCGTCTTGTGAGTACACCATCACAACCTTGTTTGATGTAACACGTTTATGTGCATTTGCCTCTACAGGAACTGTGTAACTCTCTAAAGAAGCGTTTAATCACGTCTAACTAGTTGCATGATATTTTATTTCTGTATGTATATTGTGTTCTTCATTTTGATCAAACGTGTCCTTATTTTCCCATCTTTCTCTCTCTCTCTTTTTCTCCAGCTCGGGATGATTAAGCCAATCCACGCTCTGTATTCCTTGCAGAAGCTGTGAGGTTTTCTTGACTTTAGTGCATGTGTTGTTTTCAGCAGCTCCACACATCTTTCTAGGCCTGCATGTCAACTGTGCTAAAAACCTAAGCATTGGCGTCATTAGTTTAGAAGAAGCTCTAGGATTGGGGAGAAAAAAAACAAACAAACAAAAAAAACTGATTTGAGCCGTTACAGCTCAGGTCAAACCCGGCAAGATTTGAAAATGCTCTTAAAATGTAACATTACAGCCGTTTTAATGGTGCATGTCTCCTTACGTTAGAACCTTTTGTATAGCGCTGCAATATTCAAAAAGAAAAATGATGTGAGAAAGGCATCGTTTTCGCCCTCAGATCTTTTGTGAGATATGTAAATTAACCAAAACTAATTGTTCTTGTTGCTTTTGCGCAGGGATGTGCAATATGTTTTAAAGCAGAGGCTCATTTCAGGTGTTAGGGGTGTGTGTGTGTGTGTGTGTGTGTGATGAGACAGACGGCCTTTTACAGCAGTTCCCATGGAAATGGAGGGGGGCGGTGCTGCAGAATCAGTGTTGTAATTATCACAATGAATTGTGGTTAATAAAAATGACATTACATGGTTGCACTGCCGTTTCTTTACCCGGTGTCAGCACTTTAGTTTGCGTTCACAAAATGATTCCGGATAGTAACAGAACGCCATGATTTTAATTCCAAAACATTTAAAAAATAGTCTTATTTACAGCAATTTAGAAACATTAAAAGAAGACAAACGATGAGAAAGGGCTACAGGAATGAATGACTGCATGCTGTTAAACATGTTCATGAATAAAGTTTTGTATTCACACCAAAATCCCCCACCCAAAAAAAATACGCAGAAAACAGATCGCGTTATCTTGAAATCACCACTTTGAAAGAGCATTAAACAAATGTACAATAAGTAGTTCTGTTAAACGGTTAATCGCACCCAAAAAAAAAAAAAGTTTCAAATATTTTTCTTTACATTGTGTGTAGTGTGTATATTTATTATGTATATATACACACAAATGCAGGTGTATATTTAAGAAAAAAAAACTGACAAAGTATATGAAAATAGATATATACACACATGCAAATACTTTTTTTTTTTCAAAATACATGTTGTACGTGTGTATATTATATATACATAAATATAAACCACACACATTACGTACAAATATGGATCATTTTTTAACAGAACTAAAAATAAAGAAAAATGGCTGAAAAGTGCTTAAATGTCAAAAAGGTGAAATATTCATAAAACACTTTCTTTTTTATTTTGGTGTGAAAGGTGACGATGTGTTTGTCACACTCACCAGAGAGGAAGAAAAAAAAAAAAAAGATTTTATGGGACTGAGGTTGATTTAAAGATGCCTCTTTAACGATCATCACTTTTACTGCAAATAGCTCAAAAGAGCATGCTAAATAAATTACAGGATTGACAAATCAGCAACTTTAAAACCCATGATGATTACCTACTGAGAGTAGTTTTTAGTAAATACATGCGTGTTCGGATCATACCATCCTTCTGCCCACACTCTTTGTAGTGCTGGATTCTCATAATCTTTTGATGTGAAAAAAAATGACAACTGGGAAATCTGAGGACAAGTGACCAAATGAATCAAAAAGCCAACAAAATGTCATCCACCAAGCCGACTAATGTCAGTGTCCGTAACTCCCCACCAGACGGCAGCAGTGAGCATTATGGCGTCTCTGCACTTACTTACACACACACACACACACACACACCTCAATCCAAGTGCGTGGATGTTTTCTCTGAAGAGTCTCTTAGGGAGGGCTGAGGGTCACTGCATGCCGAACCACTGCTCCTGATCGGCCCACTGCGCCGCCTCGCTGTCGCTGCCCTCCAGATCTCCTTCCTCCCCGCTGCCCTCCATATCATCACCGTCCAGCTCCACCGTGGCGTCCGTGGGACTCTCCTCCTTCTCCATCTTCTGCATGCCCTCCAGAGACTTCTGGTCATTTGGATCGAGGCTATAGAAGAGGAATATAGAGGTCAAGTCTGCGTGACTCTAATGTTTAAGATTTTAATCGTACAATGTGGCAGGCGTTACCTTAGCGCTATACTGTACTGGTCCATGGCCTCCTGATAGTCATTAACAGCTACGAGAAAATCCCCCAGCATCCTGTGCAGCACGCAGTCGCTCTGATTGGCTAATGTGTTTCGTAGAAGTGCTATTCCTTCCTCATACTTCTGTTCTCGACCTGCAATGAAAATGATTTAAATTTAGGTTATACTGCGTAACACTTTTAAAGCTCAAAAGAACAGTTCATAAAAAAAAAAAAAAAAATTACGCATACATATATACATATATATATATATATATATATATATATATATATATATATATATATATATATACATATATATATATATATCCTTAATTATGAAATTAAAAAAATTAAATAGAAAAAAACTACAATAATTGAATAAATTAAAAATGTCAAGTACAATAAAATATGAAAATCTATTAATTAGATATAATTAGTAATTGCATTATAATTAGTTAATTTAATAAAAGCAATAACAATAAGAACAATTTTACAGCAACAAATTAATTAAAATCGTACAATTAAAAATTAATATATTATTATTTAATCATAACAACTTAATAAAATAAATGTAAATGTAATAAAAGAATATATAACGGGCAAAGTTAAGATTCATCTAGAAAGGCGTGTGAATATTTAACGTACTGAGGAGCTCTGCTTTCTTCACGACAGCTTTGATATAGTCGGGCCGCTGAGCGAGGGCTTTGTCCAGCAGTGTCTTGGCCTTCTCCTGGGTCATGGGATCTTCCAGACACACTGTGGCCAGGATGGTGAGAGTTTGGGCGTTCGCTCCCAGGGTCTTGTAAATATTGTTAGCCATTCCCATAGCCTCCCGGATACCATTAGAGGCAAGATAACAGTCGATCAGACCTGAACACAAAACACATATCACTGTATTGTAGGGTTTGGCTAACCTCTACAATATATTTAACAGGCTAAGTATCTTTTATCGCACAAAACTATCACGACCATCCACGCAATTGCTGGAAACTATTATTTCTATTATGGTGACAGTCTTTGCCTTCGTAGCAGTCCAGCCGACAGGGTGCCAGTCTCATGGCTTCTCTGAAGTGTATGATGGCTTCCTGCACTCGGCCCATGTTCCTCAGCGCCACCCCCTTCAGGAGCAGCGCCTGCACGCTGTTGCTGTTCAGCTGGATGGCTTTAGCTCCCAGATACAGAGCGCGAGAGTAACGCTTGCTGTAGAAACTGTGACATCTGAGAAGACAGAAGAGCTTTCGGTCGCTTTGGAATCTCAAGACGTTTCAGACACATTAGGAGAAGGTCAAACTCACCCGGATATGACCCAGGGCTCAGCATGCTGGTCAGATATGTTGAAGAGCCGTCCTCCGAGAACCTCCACGTCTTCCAGATGACCCTCCCTGGCCATCAGATACCCGTACACATCCATACCTGCAAAACAGCACGATTGTTTCTTTCAGACCAACGGGAATCATAAAGCAACGCATCGAGATTGTCGAAGGATTTGTTAAGAGCGCGTACCTTTGATCAGGTAGGGGTCAAGCATCTGCGCCTGCTCGAACTTCAAGATGGAGTTCTTGGTGTCTCCGGCCCTGAAGTAAACATCCGCCAGAGTGACTAAAAGATCAACGTTGTCCCTCAAGAGCGACTTCTTCTCCAAAGAGCTGAGGGGAGATGAACAAGCGCTATAGATATGAATGATTCCTCACACTGTATAGAGGTGGTCAACTATTTTTAAACGAATAATCAAAATCTACACCAATATGATGTAATGTGATATATGATATGATAATATATAATAATATATAATATGAAATATGATATACAAGTTAATGGTAAAAAGCTGAACTAATAACAAATAAATTAGATAATTTAAATCATAAAATGTTGCTATGTTAAATGTTAAATAGCTGAAAAAAAAGTAAAAATACCATAAACCTACAACTTCAAAAGTGTAATAATTCATAATAAATAATTCATAAATAATTCTAAATATTAATAAATATGATCACATCAGTCAAATAATGCTATATCAAATAAATCTGTTAAAAAACGATTGATCATTTGTTCAAGAAATCAAATGAATATTACATGAAAACATAAAATGTAAATATTAAAAATATAGCCTAGGCAACTAACTGAAAAAAAATGTTAGTAAAATGCTAGAAAAAAAAGCTAGATACAAACATAAATATAATAATAATAAATGACGAAAGTGCATCATATTATTAAAACTTACTGTATGCAAATAAAAGATTATTTAAAATACTAATAAATACCAGATCGTGTTGATGGCTCTCTGATTGTCTCCTCCGTGTATAAAAGCATGTGCTTTAATCCAGACAGAAAGCCAGTCAAGATTTGGGATGCTCTGAATCACGTCCATCGTCATGGAAGCGACCTCTGCCCCCTTCACCGACAGAGATAGAAGCCCTGCAGTGGACCAGACCGGACCGTGCTTTAATGTTGGGTTCAGACAAAAAAAAGCAGCTTCACGTGAACGCCGCTGTACTCTTACTGACCGATAATAGCATCGAGAGCCAGAGGACACTGTCTCAAGACCTCCTTATAGCTGGTGACAGCTGAGCGCTCCTGACCAGCCTTTCTGTAAAGATTCGCCAGCATCATGTTGATCTGGAATTCAAGACAAAGCGCTCTTTTGTAGCAGTTATACGTGTTAATAATTATGCTGACATTTAACTGGATAGATCCACACACACACGCACACACGTAAATCTAATGAGAGTGTGTGAAAACACACCTTTGGCGTTCTCTGGCGTGAAGGAATTCCCTCCAGCACTGATATGGCATCTTTATCCAGCTTCAGAATAGTGTAACACTCTGCGATTTTATATTTCACTTCAATCTCTGACGGCAAGTTCTGTAGGCGATGAACAAAGAGTTGGTTAATTACATTAAACTTCCAAATTCAAAGAGGAACATACGAAATATGGCAGACATAAAATATCACCAAAACACCACAGCAACTACAAACAATACGTTTTTGTCTTTTAGTTTGTTCATGTGTTGTGTACAGGCTATTTTTTTATTTTATGTTTTTGGACCCCCTTGAAAATCAAGGGGCTATCAATTCAGTAAAATCCAGTATCATTTTGCATAGTATCACTATAAACTACTTTTTATGATCTTTATATTTTCTGACAAAAAAATAATAAAATATTTTTATATTACATTATATTATACTATACATGCTATACATGTTAAGTAAGTCTTTTAATTATAAGAAAATAATTATTTTATTCAATGATGCGTTAGATCAATTATTAAGTTATAAAGTGACTTGACTTTTGGTAACTTTTTAGTTTTTATGAAAGATAGAAAAAATAAATAAATAATAATAATAATAATATAAAATATATATAAAAAAATAATATATATATATATATATATATATATATATATATATATATATATATATATATATATATATATATATTTTTTTTTTTTTTTTTAATTATTATTTATTGTTTGTGTGTGTAAATATATAAACAATTATTCCATACATTTCATAATACAGAGCCTTGAAAAGCACTAGAGATGTATTCAAAACAAAAAAGACCAAAAAGTCTGTATTGTAATATAATATACTTCAAAATATTTTTTTTTTAAGTGGTGGCTGATACAAAGTCATCACAAGTAAAAAAAAAACATATATTAGTCATAAGTTATGAAATACAGCTATAGTAACTGTTTAGTTTTAGGTGACCCAAGTACACAAACCAAGGCAAAAACTATTCAAGTTCTGTTAATAAAGCAAGCTGCGGTGTCGGTGGTGGTTTAGAGCTCACCTGAGCCTGCACCGCAGAGGTTGTGCCTCCTGTGCTGGATGGACGCACTTTAGATGTTTTGCTGATAACTTTCTTCTGCTGTAAAGCCATGTTATACTTACAGGCTGCGTTCCTGTACTCTTTATCGTGGAAAATAGCATCGGCGTGGTACACCAGCAGCTGGTACTTCTGAGACGGCGAGAAAAGCTCCCTGAAAAAGACATGAATTGTGTGTCTAATAAATAAAGCCGTTGTATTTTAATATTATCTGGGTGGACACGCTTCGCAGGCGACAGCTCGCAGGTCTGTTTATGCAGAGAAGCACCTGAGCTACTCACGGGTTGTTGGTGCTCATGGTCAGGAGTAAACTACTGATGATCCGGACATTGGAGTGCAGCCCGGCCGCTGCCATATCCCGCACATGATCGATCACGTTCATCTCCAATCGATTAGCTTTTAATTACAAAGCACAATTCTGGTTAATAGATGCGTCGCGACACGGCGGAAGACGCAGCAGGGCTACAGAGAAGAGTTTTTTAAAACGGCAGGAAATTACGTTCTTTCAAAATAAAAGTCGGACGGCAACAAATCAGACGCCAAACGAAAAGTCCCTGCGCTTCGTGGCGTGTGATGTTTACAGATTCCAGCCTGTTCATGTCGTCTTAAACATTATTATTTCTTGCACTTCATTAATAGAAAAAAAAACTACCGACAGCCGTAGTTTTAAAGACGTAGACTGTAAAATTAGTACGGAAGTTTTAACTGTGAAAATATTATTGGCCTCTCGTCGTATGTAGGTAAGATGTACTTGTGTTTGGATGATATCGTTTAGAACCATAGAAAAATAGAGACTTTTATTTAATACTGAAAATATTGAAATAGATATGCGGTAGACTTTGGACATTTGTCAGTCTCTTACCTCAAAATGTTTTTTTTTTTTAAAAGATCGATGAATAATAACAATAATTTAATATAAGTAATCTTAAATATATGCCAAGATAGCCAACTGTGCAATCCTAAATCAGATATCACATTATGAATTTGAATGAAATGTTAATTTTTCTGAGCTGTTACACTTATTTTTTACATTAAATATAAATCTAAATATAATATAAATATAAATCTTCACTTTGCTCACAAGATCTGAAAAAAAATGTTTATTGTAATTATAGTTATCGTATGATCAATATAATTAAATGCACTCATATGAACTAATAATATTTTATTTCAGTAAGAAACATTTAATAACTTCATTATTCATTTTAAATTGTCTCAAGACAGAAGGTTGGATTCTTTAAGAAGTTTGGTTATCGGAGAAATTCTTGACTAGGTAATGGTTTCTAAATTATTTTTGTCACAAACTACTTCTGAAAGACATATTTAATCATTCACGTGCATATATATATTATATACTATGTCTCCCCTAACCAGAACAAATGGATCCCTAACACACACACACACACACACACACAAAACAAAGACACTGGTGATATGTATATTATTTTACCAGGTTTCACAGGGTTATGTGTACAGAGGTACATGTCAGTTGTATGTTATATGCAACTGAATCATCATCATGTTAAAAACAGTGGTGATATGTGGTCTGGGGTCTTTGGAATTTTGAAACCAACTTCAGTCCAATTCGAAGGTAAGAAAAGGTTCTTGTGTAAGCGTCGTTGCAGGGGTTCAGGCTCATACGCATGTCCACTTCAAACTGTTCCCTAACAGTTTTTAATCTTTGCTTCCCACAATCAACTTCAAAGTGCACATTTGATCACGTCTCACAACAACAGAGTAAATCTCTCTGCAAACGTTCCATTTAAAATCCTTTTAAAAAACAAAAGGAAAACTGCATTGTATAAAAAAAAACAAAAACACACTGACACCACTTCATAAACAGCTTCAAGCACTTGATAATCAGTCTTTGATCACTGCGAGGGCTCTGGGAGGTCGACAGAAATGTTATTTTGTGTCTTGCTGTTGTGCAAAGTGAAAAGTATTGAAATGTACCATACGAACGGTTGTAGCAAAACTCCTCAAATCTTTCTGGCAGAAACCACACAAGTGAAGACACACCTTCCTTTGCAAATAACGAAAGCATTTTGTTGATCTACGCACATAAATACATAAATAAATAGCAGAGATAATTAACAAAATAACGAGTTTCCCTGATTATTAGCAATTATTTGTAATCGGAAGACAACTGATTTTAAATAGGCCTCAAATTGCTGAAATTAAGAGGATGGGTTTAATATGAACAGAAACATAAAAAAAAATATTTATGGTGCAAAAGGTCATCGTGAGTTTATATCTTACAATTCTGAACTGTAAGATTAGTCACAATTACTATTCCAAGGAAGGAAAAATAAAATGAGAGAATTGTAAGCTAAAAAAAGTCTGAATTTTTTTTTTTTTTCGTCTTGGGATTCTGACCTTTTTTCTCAGAGCTGTGAGAAAGTCCAAGTCGTGGGATAAACTGTCGTAAACCTGATGCAAATTAAAAGTCTTGCTTAAAGAAATTTAGCAACAAAATGTAGAATCTCCTTTTGGGTTCACCTGGATACTGTGTTAACCGTGCAGAAAATTAGCAACAAAATCCTAAAAAACATGCTATTAATAGCCGAGACGGCGTCTCCTCATAATGACCTGTTATCAAGCATGCTTGAAGCTGTTCAATCCAGCAGCTGAATTTACAGCAATCCCCCTAAAGCCGAAGGGTCTTTATGTGCATTTGTTACGTACAAAATAAATAAATAAAAATATCAGTCTTCAAGGAAATTCCACATCCAAAGTGCCCACTGAGGCATCATGGTATTACTTCGCAGTTGGAGTCACAGTTGTTTTTCCAGATTGCACTGCAAACATCCAGATGGCGAGACGTCCCGGGATATCACAGAAAAATCCCAGGTTACGATCTCAAACCCCGTAATCTGAGTCATTTTGCTTGCCGCTGTTCCGCTTCAAATTTACACACAGGTTCAGACGCAGTGCAATTACGAAATAAAATCTAATCCAAAAAGAAAAAGGTTCAATAAACTGTAACAGAAATACAGTATAGTTTCCAGTCTCGTAGCTGCCATTACAGTAACTTGTGATTGCTGTGTCTTGCAACTTCAGTGGCTTTCAAAAGCAGTTTGTTGTTCTAGCCTAGCGAGCTACGTCCTTTCCTCTCGTTCTGTTTTACGGCGAGTTATGTTGCGAGGCTTGATCTTCAAAGAGAGCTCCCACAATGCCTCCTCGGCTAGATGGTCGCTGAAGTCGTTAAAGAACGAGACAATGTCATCGTTGTGTTTGAGGTCATAGGGCCTGGAAGAAAGAGAAGATATAAAATGTGAAGAGGCATCTATTAAAAAGTCGGTCGTGCGTGCTCGTTTTCACAATCCGCTACATTTACAAGTCCTGCATATTTAGTTTTCAGCTGTTAACGGATGTGAAAGGGCTTTTCCAGTGCTGTCCAAGTACTCACACTTGCTGGAAGCGCCTCATCGTGTCCAGGATATTGAACTGCTGCCAGCGTTTGGAGAAGTTGATCTTTCCATCGATGAGGTCAGGATTCCCAAGATGCACAAAAGTTAAGTCCTGGAGGATGAGCCCTCTGCATTTTGTGGCAAAATAGGGGAAAGATTCTTTAAAGACGAATATGACGTTTTACACGCAATTTTGAATGCTTAACGCGATCTGTTCTTACAGATACGGTATACACGGAGGCTCCACATCTGCCAAAGCTGCTCTGTACGCCCGGAAGGAGGAGGAACTGTCAATTAAAGTGCAATATTCCTCCAAACCCTGTGAAGATAACAGATATCAGTTACTATGACGATCGACTGAGCACTACGATAATATAGAGACAGACAGTGCTCTCTTGTAATTAGAGTATTTCTCATAATCTGATTACTGTTAATTTATTATGGATTATGCGATTATACATTATTCCCACAATTACAGTAAATTATTTATTAGTAAATGTCTTCATAGTTCCATCAAATTTTTCTTTTCAAATATGGGATATCACAAAGATAGAAAGAAAAATATATATTTTAAGGAACATGTTTAATTGGAAGACTAAAACAAGTATAATAAAAAAGTAGTCCGAATACATTGATAGTAACCTAGATTATGTTCTTAACTACAGCTTTCATCATGTAATCTGTAAAGGACTACAATTTGTAAGTAATCTACCCAGCTCTGAAGCACGTGTTTTACCTCTGACGTTTGCTTCTGCCATTCCAGTCTTCTGATGGGCGCTGAATCCAGCGCTGATAATATTGCCAAGTACGAGTTGAAGTTATTGAGTTTTCTTAAGTGCTGAATTATAGAGAGACACAGGTTCAAGGTTTTTGATCGGATTCATTAGATTCAGTGGAGGAATGAAATTTGTTTGTACCTTCATTATTTTGATGAACTTCAGAAGTAGTTTTTCCCGATCCTGGGCTTTCTCTTGCTGGATTATTAAGGATCGAACCCTTAAATAGAGACATAAAGAATGTATGTTCTGTATCCTTAACATCTGCATGCACTGAGATTTACATGCAATGAAAAAAAGTATCATATAGGGAAATTGTTACCGTTTTTTCACCACTTTTAATCAACTTGAGCAATTGATTTTCAGAAACACAAATACAACCTTGGAGCTTTATGCGTCTATAAATAAGCTTTCCATTGATGTGTGGGTTTTTTTTAGGATAAGACAATATTTGGCCGAGATACAACTATTTGAATAAAACTGCATATTGAGAAATTTGCCTTTAAAGTTGTTCAAATGAAGTTGTTAGAAATGCATATTACTAATGAAAAATTTTACGGATATATTTCCATCTTCATGGAACAAGATCTTTACTTAATTTGCTAATGATTTTTGGCATAAAAGAAAAATGTTGGGCTTTTGCTACAAATATACAAAAGAGACAGCGTCCAAGTGAGGTTCTTGCAGAACGTGCTGTTGCATGGGCCACTTTCACAGAACTAGTTTCCTGGCTGTGCTATGGGACCTGACATTTCTTTTCTCAAAGGCTGAAAGTTCGACACCAGCTTGAGAAGCAGCATCATACCAGTATGACATGTTGTTGAAGTGCTCTGTGAACTGGGTCAGATTGGGGCTCTTTTCCTCGTTCTGTTCCTTTGCCCAAAGTAACACCTCTGGGATCTGCAGTAAGTCAGGAAAAAAAAAACGTGTTGGAAAATACTGAATCAATTTCAAGATAGAAAGCATGATGAACGGCATCAGAGAAGTCGTGCCTCTATCTTATAAAACAGCTCAGCATCGAGGAGAGTCAGCTGGTCTGCGATCTCATGGCTACGGAAATCGTGCAGAGTGCCGGGCCTGTTTCGAAAGACGAAATCGGTTAAATTCACCCGAAATGATCAGTTTTTGAAAAGACAGATGATTCAGGTGAGCGTTACCTGGCGGCCACACCTCGTGCAGCCAGCGTTTTGAGGGAATTAGTGTACTGCAGAAACTTCTTCTGCTGGACTTTATCTAGGATGTTTTTGCGAAGGACCCGGGCCAGGGTCAGCTCACCGTTACACAACAGATTGAACACAAGCTCCATGAGCTGCTTCAGGATGTCTTCTGTCAGCTCCACCAAACTGATGAAATACAAAGAAGAGTTCGCATTCAAATAAGCTTCACAAACAAGAAGCCACCTGCAAACAACTTCTAGGTGCGATTACTTTGTAAAGCAATATTTAAAATGTTATTCACATCTAGTACATATTTGTGGCAAATGTTCACATTTACGCAGTTTCTTGCGACGTCGCAGAAACTACGTAAGTGCCTTCAAGAACTCGAGCTGTAATCTTTTATCAACCTTGTATGTGCCAAGATTGTTAACGTTATGGCAAAATAGTCAAGGAAAAGTAGTTCCAGCTCACCAAAGCTCATCCACGACGCGCACCAGCACGAAGAAGGTGTTTTTACTAGCTCGTTGTTTGATAACATCAGAGCTGAGAGAAAATCTGGTGTATGTGTTCAGAGTTAAGGGAGAGAAGAAGCTTGGGGTGTAAAAAGGTTAGCAATGCAAAGATTTCCAAAGTGCCATCAGAAAGGATATCTATAGCGGAGCTTTTTAATGAGGTCCTCTGGGGTTAGAAACGTTCGGTATGTGGTCAAAAAAGCTTCACAGTATAAAACTCGATCTACAAAAGAGAATATAACATGCATTATTTAATCATAATTATAGGGTAAGATTCAGTAACAAGAAATAGAAAAAAAAAATTACAACACTGTTTAAAATTTGGGGTCAGAAAATACATTAAAAACACTAATACTGTAAAATATTATTACATTTTAAAAAATGATCAATGTTGAAAACATTACATTGCGTTGCTTAATATTTTTGTGGAAACCATGTGATTTGATCATTTAAATACATCCTACAAAAAGTATTCATTTTCATCAGCTGCAAGTATTCATTACATCTTTTTCTACTGAGCTCAAGCTTTTGAGTTTGTTTAATGCACGTGCTATTAAATAAATATTTAACACAAAATAATGGACTGCTTTAGATCAGAATGGATGATTCTTACCTTTGCGATCTGTTTCGGTGGCATGAACTAATAAAATATCCCCTGATCCAGCTCTCACATCAGGACCGTCATCGTTCTAAAAAACACAGATTAGGATTATATGGTTTTCAACAAGCAGGTCAAATTTAGAGCTTTTCATGTAATCACCTCCTAAATATAATTTCTCAGTGGCATCAACTTAAACAACCAGTATATACTTAGGGTCAGCTGAACCTCAACGCATGCTGAGACGCCAGGATGTTTCATTTCAAGACACGTTCCTGATTTCAAAAGCAGAATGGAACAGGAAGCAGCATGTCTGCTCACTAGAGTCATATTTCCTGTCTTATTGTAGAGTATATCTGGTCTACTTATTAACTCTCTCATGTATTATCTCAGCGGAGATGCTCTCTGCAGTAGGTCTGACCTTGCAGTGTGAACAGTAGTATTTCACATGTACTCCAGTATAGGGTTCAGCCCAGCAGCTTTAATTCACAGGCAGAGGGCAGCAGAGAGCACACTAGCTCTTCGAACATCATTGCAACCAATCAAGATACAAACTTAAAGATCGCTCTTTCCGTTTCTCCTGTTTTACCTCTTGCTTTAGTGTTAACCGAGAGACTATCTCTTCGTGGTCTATCAGGTAGAGCTCATCCACTTCTTCTGAAGTCAACTCCGAGTCCACACACTTCTGCTTCCAGCTGTGAATGAGAGGACAGCTTATCAAAAAGTACAGAACGTGGAATAAAAGGCCTTTTCTGTTGGGAGAAAATAAACGGCATAAATCACAAAAAGATTGACTGAGGTGTTTCTTTAAAGCAGTTACCCCTCTCGGTCTGCTGGATCTTTGCTGTGTTCTGAAGCAGGGTCCTGCAGCAAGTCCTCGGCACCACAAGAAGAGTCCTGGCAATAACAGAACAGGCTATCAGAAATATCGTTCTTTCCAGAGAAAAATAGGGCGAAAAAGAGACGTCTCTGTTAATATGCTTCACAGTAACAGGACAGCAGGACTTATTAATTAAATGCAAAATGCATAGTTCTGCATTTCACAAAACATTTAACACAGGATTGGGGCATAATGACAACTGCAATTTAGTAAAGCCACTGAATAACTATATGCACCACTGTGAAAAAGCTTGTTTTTTTTTCTTTTTTTTTTTTTGAAGTGATCGTTTGAGCAGAAAAATACTGTAAAACAATTATATTGTGAACTAATAATCCAATATTGTTTTAAAGTGCCCCTATTATGGATGTTGCAGTGTAACAGAGCTCTAAGTGAAACCATCCGGCAAAGTTTTCAATCCGAAAGTGTGCCGTTATTGCCTCTCAAAAGAGTCGACTCTGAATCCTTAAAATGAGTCACAAGCCCAAACCAAAATATGAACTTTTCATGATACAGAATAGGGGCACTTTAAAATTAGATGTTTTGAAATTTCTATTTAAATACATTTAATATATATATATATATATATATATATATATATATATATATATATATATATATATATATATATATATATATATATATTTATTCCTATGATAGCAAAGCTGTCAACAGCCATTACTCAAATATGATCTGGTGCCCAAGAAACATCATGACCTTATTGTTGTTGTTATTTCTTTTTATTATGTGTTGCTAAATATTTAATTGGAAACCTCAATACGTATTTTCAGAATTATTTGATAAATAGAAATGTCAAAAGGAAAGTATTTAAAATACAATTTTTCTAAAATGTAAAGGTACTTTTGATCATCCTTGCTAAATAAAAGCATCCTTGCTTATTATTTAAAAAAAATTACTGACCTCATTACATATATATATATATATTATCTTCACAGAAAGTGCCTTAATACCCATCACATGCATTAATAAGTGATTATCGATGATGATCACCAACATGAGGTTAGATAAATCATTTGCGTTAAGCTGTTAATTAATAAATCAAACACAGAGCATCGCCAAGGAAAATATGCTTATGTGACTTCACATCACAGTTTTTGTCTATGCATAGTAAATATGCATATACACTGTAGTAGATAATTACATACACATATATGCAAACACTAAATTAATAGACTGCACATTCACAGTTTCACCAAATGATGTTTTGTTTTGTTTTTAAATCATGCCGCAGTATAAAGTTAATTTTGCAGAAATGTAATGTTGACATGACCACAAATGGGTGAATCTGATGATCTGTTCAAGGGGTTTAATAATTACTGCTGCAACTGCAGGTTTTATATTTTGGAAAACACACAATCATCAAATCAACGATTCCTCTTTTCAGTTCTCGAATCCCATCGCAGCAACTCAGTTTCACAACAATGTCTGCGCACAAAGTCAATGAAAAACTACAGGCCTCGAGTAGTTTTTTTTTCCGGTCACACTGCATGCAAAATCCTGCACAAAAATACATACTTGACATATGTCCAACAATACAGAGCAGGATTTTGAACCAATTTTACTGTGGCCAGGGGCCGCCCAGTACGGCATGGTAAAATTCCTTATGCAACAATACTGAGTCATGGCTGGTTACAAAAGCTCAGATTAGCATGCAAGAGATTTCTTGTTTGTCGTTTTTGGGACACTTCATAAAGTGTCTTGATGGCAGGTGTTTAGTAAGATTTGCAATTAACCAGTCGCGTGATGCAAAGCCAAGCATTACATTGACAAACAGCACAAGCGCAGCATGTCATGCTGACATGCTGTTACTTACTCCATTGGAGAGAGTCACATCTCCATTGGCTTGGTTGGATGAATACAGATTGACGTATTCACCCTCCCCACCTTCATCATTAGCACTTTCGCTCTACAGGAAAACAAGAGGGAGGAAAGCACAAGCATTGACAGGCTTGAGAGTAAAGGTTTGGTTTCGGAGCTGATGCCCAAAAAAATAAAGAATTTGGCAGAAGGAGTCTATAGCTCTGGTGGGCCTGAAATCAAAGGACATTTGGTAGCAAAGCACGACCGGCCTCAGGAAACTGTGATGTTGATGTTGTGCATTAAAGGTAACTGCCTAAAACACTCTTAATTGTGGTAAAAATCAATGTAACGAAAGGCCTCGGGTGACTCACTGCTCAACTGCAGCAGAAGAAATACAATAAAAGGACATCAAATGGTCAATACATGATTACATTTATTCATAACTATCACAATAAACAATTCCTTCGCCAAATAAGATCGTTAACAGTCTCTAAACTGGAAGCAAGCATCATTTATCATGTAATAAAACTGTATTGCTTTCATTCTAATCAACGTTGCTGTCTACATTATAAGTGTATTGACGTCAGACTCTTAAGCAGACAGCTTCATTGATTACAATGTGAGCAGCTGCAATAAGCCATGTGCTTCTAGTGCAGACTAATGCAATAGGAAGTAACTATTTTCTTTGATAATTTAATGCAGCTTACAATGCGGTTTTAGTACATTTAATTCAGTCCATTTAATTTTGATTATTATGGTCTGACTGGATGATTTTTCATTTTGTTTTGATATGGTGAATTTTTAAGCTAAAACATATCAATTTACTTTAGCTCTTAACTAGCGATGAAGAATTTTATGCATTATGGTTTCCTTTTATTTTGTATCTTTTTATGCATTTTATGGAACTTTTTTAGGTTTTTAGGTATTTTGTGAATGTTGGTATTATTTTTCAATTATAATTGTAAGATAATTATTACTAAAGTTAATAATACATTAATAATAATAGGAGTAATAATTATGATTAAAAGAATAATAAACCAACAAGAAAAACATTCTATAATAAAAAACTATTATCAGCATTATAAAAAAAATATATAGTAATTAAATCCCAAAGTTGGTCCATTGAATTACTGACACTCCATATACATAAAGAAATGGGACACAAAGTACCAGCTACTAATCCTGACACAGATCACCTATATTTAGGAGACATAACATCATAACAGGCAGCTCAGTCACCTAACAGCGGGAAGCCCGACGAGTCTCTGCTGGATGATGCATGTTTAACCTGAGCCTTTCAGCAGGTCACAGTTAGAGGACCCCTGTGCGGTGCATGCTTTTGACTCTTTAGATCTTTAGATCTGCACCACTAAAGACTAGAGGCGCATGCGGGGAACAAAAAAAAATGAGGTAGCGCTGCCATTAATTGAGGTTGTGAACTATTCACTGCCTACAGGCTACAGCACCTGTGATTCATGTGAGCTACTATGAACATGTTTCCTCTTGTAGCCGCTGGCGCACACACACCTACACAGAGTCAATAATTAGACAATCAGCAGTGTTTGCATGTTTGTGCTACTTCTCAGCATGTAAACAAATCTACAGAATCGTAGCTGTGATGTTTGCAATGCTGCACCGCAAAATTAAAAGGAATGAAAATTTGCTGAAAGATGTACAAGCTGTTGTCGCTGTCGTCAAAACTCACTCCTCTGCAGCGAATGGGTGCCGTCAGAATGAAACCCAAACAGCTGATACAAACATCACAGCAATACATGTTTTGATGGGACAACCTTCTCAATGGAGTCTATTTTTGAAAAAACAAACCCATCTAAATCATGGATGGCATGAAGGTAAAAAAAAAAAGCTGAATATTTTAATTTTTGGGTGAACTATTTTTCTACAATATACAAGCACTGCTGTCAAATTAGGATTTAAATAAAATATTAAGATATTAAAGATGAATTTATTAGTCCAAAAAGAGAAGAAAAATGTGTTAGAGGCCAGCAAAATGCAATCGGGACTCACCATAGGAACAGGCAGGGAGCCCTGGCGGTTCAGAGAGGAGTTAGATGCAGAAAGGCTGAGAGCGGTTTCTGTCTCACCAGGGCCAGGCCCAGACACACACTGCTGCAGCTGACATGACAGAGAAGAGGAAGAGGAGGAGGAAGGAGATGCAGAGTGCGAGGAAGCCTAGGAGGGAAGAGAAGAGCAGAGGAAGGAAGAGAAAAAAGGCCAGAGATTGATGCACACAGTGTGGATTACTAAGCAGATGTGAGCTGAATGGAGAATAGACTTTAGTCAGAGCAGACAGCATATTAAATGTGACGCAAATGAAAAATTTTTAATCATGGTTTGTGAAAATTAGACGTGACCTAAGACCTCAAAAGCCCTATTTGGGTGCTATTTTTAAATCGCGTTCAGTTAAACATGACGTCTATTCAGACTGAAGTTTACTGTGCGGCAGGAAAGAACGACGTTAAGTGAATGAACTGTGTAAAATATTGTGAGACAAAGGTTTCTGTTTTTTCGCCTGGTAAGCTGCTTGTGCTTGCTAGTCAGAGCATGGGAAACAAAAACAGGAAATCGCTAAAACTAAAAGCTAAAATGGCTAAACTTGCGGGTAAGATAGCTACTAGCACATAAGGTTACCTTATACACGAGCTTGAAACTAAGCAACACACCTCATTGAATCCTTCTGCTCAGTCACGTGGAATGGGAGAGAAAACAATGGAAACCGAGTCAAATGAAATGAGGTAGATGGGTTAGCAAGACAGGAATGAGGACAAAAGCAAGAACAGTGCATAGCATTGAAACAGTTGCTTTTAAAGCACCCCATATAAATATATAGCATTATATTGCTATTTTATATATTTTTCCTCTCTTGGTGCCCACTTATAAACTTACAAGTATAATATATATATCTAACACTTGCATTGAGCTTTCAAGACACCTCTTTACATGTCAAACGAGATGTGTCTTGCTGCCTTTTTCTCACAACTGTTGTCAGACTTCCTTTCAGGTCCAGTATGCATTTAGTCATTTATTATTACACATAAAAATGCCTCATCCTTTTATATCGACCTCTTTGTAAAACTGCATTAGAAAATCGTAAAAAAAACAAGTCTGTTCTAAAATGTGTCACAAAAAAAAATAAACATCAGTCACTAGTTTTTTTAGATTTCGATGCCACAAAAAAAAAATGTGCAGAGCGCCAGGTGCTACATGCAGCCACATATAGCACAAGATTTAAAGGATGTTACCACATTTTACCAGCTGTTTCTCATAGGCATTAGCTGAATAAACATCAGACGTGTTCACACAACATGCAGTGAGAAAATGGATGATGTAAGATAAAGACAACTTTTTACTGGTATAATATGACCACTGCTTGCCCGAGGCAGCACTTGAACTTCAGTAAGACCAACAGAGGATGAATGCTTTGCTTCAAGCAACTTAATACAAGCAATAATCTGACTGTACGGGAAATATAATACCATTACCATTATGATTAATGGTGACTCTGAGGAGGATGAAATTTTGAACATTTAGGGAGGGTGAGAATGAGACAGAAAGTGTGTAGAGCGTGCGTGGGCACAGCACTGAGGGCTGCGATCTAGCTCTCACCAGTTGTCTCTGTTTGGGTGGCAGCGCTGGCGGAGGGAGGGTCTCGTCGCTGCTGCTGAAGGAGTCGCTCAGACCGTACACTTCCTGAAAACGCTTCCTATTGCGCTGCTCGTAAATGCTTTCGCTCTGAGGCGTCTGGTAGAAAACGGAAGGCAGTGGCTCAGAATAGTCCTCCATAAACTGCATGTACTTCAGAACTGTGGGTAAATAGGGCAAAAAGTAAAAGGTTAAATCAAGACACAGGTAGACAGGTGGTGAAACCTGGCTCATGCACAGAGAGTGTAAAGGTTATAATGCCAAAAGGCTCTGAGAGTAGTCTGAATTTAGCATATTACATTGTTTATCATTGAATTAAACGGAATTTGGTCATATTCTCATTTTGTGTGCACTTACAATTCTCAATATTCTGCTTATGTGTGTAAAATTAACAATAATTTCATAATAAATTTAATTGCACGTAGTAATAATAATAATGTACAATTAATTCAAATTCATTTAAAAATATTAAAATAAATCATTACATACAAATATCATTGTAATATTTTATAAATTATCTTGCAAAAAAAAAAATTTTATATAAAAAAATAACACTAGTTTCTCTATTCTTTTTCTATACCATCTATTTTTCTTTTTGTTTATTATATAATTTAAAAATGAACAAACTTGTTCTAGCATTTTCATATTGCTTATTGGTTGATTTTGATTGTTCACATTGTTTTCATTTGTAAGTTGCTTTCAATAAAAGCATCTGCTAAATGTCTAAACATCAATGTATTATGTATCATCTGCTAAATGTCTAAATGCAATGTATTATACTCAAACTATTTATCCTCATCTATATTTATATTTATAGAATATTAATTAATTTTTTTAATCCACATGCAGAGAGACAAAAGCATGTTTTCCTATATTTCTGAATTCATCCCACCCCGAAAATTGTCTACAAAGCTCTGTAATTGTGAGTTAATAAAATTTAAAAGAGAAAAACAATTTAGCATCCTCTGTGTTGCCTCACATAAACTCTATCAAACCATGCAGCCCACGTGTTGAACCACGCCAATTTCGAAACGATTCAATCGTCCCTCCCTCTGAACAAGAGTCTTTCAGCAAGAGCTCATTTCCTGCCGGCTTGGGTGAGGCCTTGAACTGTATTCAGTCAGAGATTTCTCCAACAAAGGCATTATTCCATCTGACCTCACACAGAAGCTGACATCACCGTTTCCCAACCCCTTTCCCAACACTGAGGGGCTTTACAGAGAAAAACTGGCTTTGCCATACTGCGTCATACCTCGCACACATTACACAAGGAATTAAGTGAACTGTGCAAACAGCTTAATGTGAAGACAAACAGAAATGCCAGGGCTTGAACTACTTTTTTGGTCATAGTACTTAAAGATTAAACGCTGCTTTTAAAGTTGGCATGAATATAAAATTCACCCAAAATGCATGTTATTTGGTACTTATTAAGTTTTTACTTTTTTTTTACTCAGGGTGATATATATATATATATATATATATATATATATATATACACATACACACACAGACACACCACTGATGGCAACAGATTAAACCAGCCTCCCTGTTTTCATCCAGAATATCTTAAATTATATTCTGAAGATAAACAAAGCTTTTATAGGTTTGAAACGACATGGAGGTAAGTGATTAATGACCTAATTTTCATTTTAAAATGAATATCGACATTATCATGCATTGATGTAAACACTATTATAGTTACATAGATCTTGTTGTGAATGGGTCTTAACTCAATTTTATTATAAGTGCAACAGCACTACATTGTCAGGTCTAACTAGACAAGCGTTTTTTGGTCCGGCTTGCTATACTACAGACAACTTTTGAGTTCCTCATACTCACTATGGCGACTCTTCTTCTCCGGCAGGGGTGGAGGGCTCTGAGGGATCTGTGCGTTCTCAGCAGGGCCAAAGTGTCCCATATATTCTCCAGGGTTCGAGGGTGGCATTGAAGGAAACAGAGGGAATGGTGGGGTCTGCATGTCCTCATCAGTAACATTGTCATATTGAGAGTACAATCGTTCCACCTGAGGCGGAGGGGCTCTCCGTTCCTTCTTTGGGAGAGCGGGTGGTATCGATTGAAGCTGAACAGGGAGGGAGGATGATTCATTGTGAGACTCGGGGAGCGGGCTCAGACAACCCCCTGTGTGTGCGGGAGGGATCTGGTCGATGCTAGACAGGTCCTGATGCAGGAAGTCATAATCGGGGTCGTAGCTCTCCGCTGTGTCTGAGTAAAGCAGGGGACAGAACAGAGAAGATAAAACTCATCAATATATTTAAACCACTCTTGGGCCATGTAGTCTGACAAGCTATCGTTTCAAAGTAGCTTTCTCAACAGTGATTTAAACACTCACCTAGAGTCTCACAGCTGGTGTTGCGAGAGCACTGTCCGCTGTCCTGCTCCAAAGATGACAGCTGTTCATCTGACTTGCTCAATATGCCAATGCTGCCACATGGGGACAGTCGTGGCGATTCTCCTCCATAAGAGTGACTGCCTCCTGAAAAACGCCTCTGTAAGGCATCTGCCTCATATTCCTTCAGATGAAATTAAGAACAGTTAACATCAAGAAACAACCAAACATTAAATATTTATGATCCTTAGGGTTTCAAACCAGTATGACATTTTTTTAAATAATGTCTTTGGACCCTACGACTTTAAATTTCATGGATAGTTTAAACACAGTCTAAACAAAACCACTCGTATGTCACATGGGTGTATTTTGTAGCAATATCCAAGGTCACCCTAGGTACTATGTATATACCTGTCGACAGATACCAATAGGAAGACTTGAACCACTTGTGGTACGACTCATTGGCGCAACCATGGCAATCCTTGTGGGAGACGGTGCCGACTGACGCTTCTTTGGGGGAAGAGCCGGTGGACTGCAAAGGGACAGGGAGTTTGTTTAGCCAAACACTAGCATTGAAACAGGTAAATTAGTCTCACGCAAGCTGTCAATCAAGAAACCTACACACAAATTCTGTGTTAAGAAAATCTGCAACCAATCCTAAGTGACCAGGAACATTTTTTCAAAGCGAAAGTGGAATCCAGCTCTAGAACCACAAACCACAACATCATAAATCAGTCATTCAGTCGGTCTGTTTAGTTGCTCTGTCGCCCCAAAACAGCTGCTAACGGTGAAGTCACACAGCAGAGAGACCAGCAAAAGAACTGACTCATAGTGAATGTAGAGTATGTCTGGCTGACATTTACAAATACCAATTAACTTTTGAACAACCCGTCTAAGCAAGCCAGGTCAGATAGATTTTCTTAAATTGTTTCACCAGACAAAGGCTCGAGCGGAGATTAAATAAGGTTCTCGCTATGAAGGGAAACTATAAAACACCTGGAGGATCTGTCATAGTCCTAACAGGTCATTTATTTATTTTAACATTCTGACTGATGTAAATTCGTTTTCAGCTGTGAGCTGAGACACTGTTGGCCATGAAAGCATCTGCATGCCATTTCAGTGAGCTAACTGTGCTCCGCAGCACATTTGGGATATTAGGGCTGCTACGACCGAAAACAGTTCAACAAGAAATTTCACTATTAATCACTGCGCATGCAGAACTTTCATCAGAGATGTCATGTGCAGTTTTAAAAAAAATATTTTAATTAAAAAGTGAGCTGCAGTGAAAAAAAAGGGTTTGATACAAGTTGTCTGAAGCATGTGAAACGTGCTTAATGCATATTTGATACAGTCAGTTGTCACATCAAGACCTCTGACAGAGTGAGCATTGTGGTTGAGAGGTTTAACACAAACACAACTTAGACTTTAACGGTTATATTCTTATAATGTGAATATTTCCGGTTTGAAAAGCGGCACGTCCTAACAACAAGTGTGCTGTTAAATGTCGCAGCCTTATCAAATACTTGATACACTGTGCGAATGCTTATTAGGTATGGAAAGAGAGTGCAATTATTTCGACAATGCTAGACAACAAAATGTAGGTTTTAAAGAATGGATATGTATAATGCTGTAATCTAAATCTTAATGATCATTTGCGCTTTTGCATATTCACACTTCCACAACATTTTTTTTTGCACCACCAGTGTTGTCACGGTATCAGCAAAATTCATGCCAGAGTCATTTCACAATACATCATGTCAATATCAATACAGCAATATCCAGTAGCAATGCAAATGGCAGGGAAGAATAATTGTTTATGTAAATTATTAGAGTAAAATTGTTAAATATGCAATTAAAATAATGGCATGCTGCATTCAAATTTTCCTAATTTTCCATTATTTATTCAAGTAAACAATCAATAGCATTGAGTAGCCATTTTCTTTGCTGACTGTCTTATTAAAATCATAAACAATTACATGAGGGTGAGTAAATGATAACAGGATTACAATTCTGTTATTATTATTTAGTAAATTAACCCTATTAGTAAAGAAGCTGGCTTTAAATTATAGACAAAAAAAAAGGGAACAAACCAGTCGGTAAGCTAAACTTGGCATCGAGATAATCTCAAACAAAAAGCTTATATCTCAGTGGCTGGAAAGACGCCAAAAACATGGAAATGGCAGCAAATAATTCAGAGTACAAAGCAAAGACTCTTTTATGCCAGCGGCACAACCTAATCCTCTCCTGTCTAGACTTGGTATCAGAATATCCCGTCTTGCTGTTTCTGTCTCTCTTTCTTGTCTCTTTCAGTCTTCAGTGGAGAGCTGACACTGTTAAGTTTGTTTCTCAGAAAACAGCCCATATGTCAATGACTGTCTGCTAGAGGAAGCCGAGCCTTCGCTGCTGCACCCTACAAAGACCCGAATTCTCAAGTATACCACTATTTATATCTCTCTTTCGCACCTTTTCTTTTAGGCTTCCCACAAACCGAGATGGGTCTGTGCAATCATCTGTAAATAAGACCAGCACTTTAAACACACACGACATGCTGCTGCAAACCACATCACACCTGTGATCTCTAAACGTTTACTGCATGTAATCCAGATAAGATAGCGTGATAAGATAACACAGCAAATTTTGTATTTCCTTTTGCTGCTCACCTTGTGCAATAATACCGCCTTGCACTCGCTGCATGAAGCTTGTAAGACTAAATAAACAGAGATTTCCAGGAGTGCACAGTAGTACAATGACAGAGCAGGGCATTTTATGTAGTTACCTTTTTCTATAGGGTTCTATAAGGATTGCCATTTTAAACTCAAAAATGTAGGTTATATCTTAAAAGAGGTTGAATGCCCTGTTATATTCTAGATTTAAATTTTGAATATAAATTAAACAGAAAAACATGTATAAAAAAAAATAAAATAAACATTATTATTTCGATAAAATACTATAAAAAATTTAATATTTTATCAATTTAAAGAGACATAACATCCCCTTTATACAAAAGTCATATAAGTCTCTGGTGTCCCAGAATGTGTCTGTGAAGTTTCAGTGCAAAATACCCTAGAGATCATTTATTATATCATTTTGAATATGCCTATTTTGAGTGGAAACAGAAATACTGATTTCCATTACTTCTACATGTTTCTTTAATTGCAAATGAGCTTTTGCTCCCCAGAGCTGCTAAACACCGTTTTGGTTCCGAGTATCATGTTCACTGAGCTGAAATCATGCTTTTTAAATCATATTAATTTAAACATCTGATGTATGAGTTTCTAAGTGGACACATCTAAAGAACACGGACGGAAAGCAGCTCTCACGACATGTTCTCATTCACAACCAAGTTCATGTTTAAAAACACACAAGTTACAAAAACAGTCGTTTATGTCTGTGAAGGTAAACAGCTGGGAAGGAAATCACATGTTTATTTTAGATCTGTGTGGCAGCAGCAATACAAAGTTTTGTTCTCTTTCTTCCTCTGAGGACTGGACTCTAAATAGTGTCCTGTGCTCATCTGTGCACCCAAGTACAGTACAGTTAGCATATTTTGCTCAAACTTTCGCCATGGCATTGGAACTGGTAACCGTTGTCGCTTTAAAGATTAAGTCGCAGGTGCAAATTTACAGATCATGGGGAGGTAATATTATAATGAGATCCCTTTGCAACATAAGGAAAACAAAAATCAGATGCGCTCTAAAACAAAACTACATTTCCATGGTTGGTAGATGCACTGTGGGCCTGATTATAGAGCTTAAAACCTGGAAAAGTCTGATTTTCATGATATGTCACATTTAAAAATATACATTTTATTTATGGAATAATTTGTTTATATGGCATAGTTAAAAAAGAAAATAAAAAAAAATAGTAGCACGTAGTTTGAGGTTTCTTAAAAAATAAATAAATACATAATATTTAATACATTAAATGTGTATTTTATTTTACACACACACACACACATATATAAATAAAAATGTAATATAATATGTAAAATTATTTATAATTAAAACACTATTTTGTGTGTATAGTGTATACATATATCCCATACTGAATATTTAATAGCATTAAAACACTATGTATTAATATATTTTATTTTACATTATTTATCTAATGTATAAATGCCATAAAGATTTAATTAGACATTTTCATACCAATGTTCAGGCACTTTGAGTCCAGGTAGAGGAGGTTTAGGAGGAGGGGCCACTTCCTCATCAGGGACATTATTTGGGGTCTCCGTGACCTCGGGTGGGTTCGTTGTATCGCTCAAGACGTTTTCTTTCGTCTTAATGACAGGAGGCTCTGGAACACTGCCATAATACAGAGGTATACATTAATGACTTGGCATTTCAGCGCTGACACGCAACATTGTATTATAGGTTGACAACCCAACAGATGACTTGTACTGCATTTGAATGTGGCTTTGAACATAGAAATATTTAACATTTCAAGAACTTGAAGGCATAATGTTGTTTTTTAAAAAGGTTTACATTTACCGTTGTGGACTGGCGACAGGAGGCAAGGTTTTGACAGGTGTCGTAGGGGAAGGGTGCTCCTGTTTCTCAATGGCGACTTTAACCAGCTCCTACAGGAAACCACACACAAAGTCAGCTTTGCACACAACACTATCAACTAAGAACAAAACCCATAGCTAAATACAGCTGGAATATGGGCCGAAAATAGCTGTCAGACAGAAGACAAGTCATGACAGAGTTCTATTAATACCTTCACACCATCCAGCACTGCTTTGATCACAGTGGTGACAGTCGTAACCGTCTCTTTATCTTCCAAATTCACCCCCTCCAGCATCACTTGGTCCGACCAGCGAATGAGGTTTGCAAGACTTTGATAGAGTCGACTGAGACAGGAGGACACTTTTGAACTGGTGACAGATGGACAGGGGAATAAAATATTTATACAGTTCAGGCAGAAAACATGTTGTTTGAAAGCTGAACAATAAGCTCAATCTCTCAAGAAGCTCAAAAACATTTTTACCTGCTCAGTATCTTGCCGTCAAGTTGTACCAAGCCCATGATGGCCTCTAGAACTTTGCTAGCAGAACCAGGGAGCATTTCCAAGACCTTCTTGTCCACCGCCATCTTGTCGATTATCGTTTTGAAGTACCGCAAAGCGCTGACCACTTCTTTCTCATGCTCCTCTAATCGACTCAGACTCTAAATGTGATAGAAAGACAGTCAACCAACGTCTTCAGTATATCTCGAGATAACAACGTGCTTATTTGCCTTCAGATTGCCCGTGCTTTCAGACCAAAAGCTTTGTTTATGAAGCTAACATCATCTACTACCTTTGTCACAGTCTTTTCTGGGGACTTCACGGGTTGTTCTGGTGGTGGTTTGGACTTTTTGTTCGATGGTGTCCGCTTGATTTTGGGAGAGTGGAATTTGTCCTTCAGTTTCATTGTAAATGATGTCAAGTGGGAACGCTGGGATTCTGAAGGAAGACAAAATCACACATTGTTATGAGGTGATTTAGCTCCGAAATATCTTTGATACAAATAAATAGACATATTTAATGTATATCCCATCCAAATGAAATATTTTGTTAAAATAATATATGTATATACTGTCTGTTTGTGTGTATGTGTGTGTGTATATATATATATATATATATATATATATATATATATATATATATATATATATATATATATATATATAGATATATATATATATATATATATATATATATATATATATATATATATATATATATATATATATATATATATATATATATATATATATATATATAGAAATAAATAAAATGCAAACACATGCATGTATATATTTTAGAAAAACATATTTAACAGATTTTACATATTAAATCTATAAAAAATTATATATCATTGTACAAACGTAATATATTAAAATATATTATATATTAAAATATTTTCTGATTATATACTGTAGGTGAGTGTGTAATATATATATATATATATATATATATATATATATATATATATATATATATATATATACACACAAATATAATTACAGTACAGTAAATACAGTACACATACATATATAATGTAAACTTATTTTTTAGCATGATTAATTGTTTGACAATTGTTTATGCAATTATACAAATATAAATACATACATGTAAAAATATGTACATATTTTAAAAAAATAACCTGTATGTGCGTATTTATATATGCATCATTTTACACAACACACATAAATTACACATATATATACACACACACACTATAAGTTTTTTTTTTTTTTTTACTTCTAGTAATTGTTGTACATCAACTTAGACTTATTTTCAGTTAAATAACAATTGCAATTTCTGTTGACATTGTTGTTTTTAATCTAATTATTATACTGTATTTAAGCTTTATTTCAATAAACAATAAAACTTTTAATTACATTTTTTAGAAACACCCCAAGTACTCATGACATCTTGCAGTAATTCATGCAGAAGCTTTCCAGTTCACTGCTCTAGACACCAACCATATTCCATATCTTGGGAATATATGCGAGAAGAGACGCAGGCCTTTGTGTACAGTCAAATCCTCTCCGACTACAAACTGAATTGGTCACAGTGGGACTTACCGCTCTCTTGGAGCGTGCCGCTCTGGAACGAATTTTGGTGATGACACTATTGTGCAGGCCACAAAACCATTTAGGGGCAATTTATCCTCGCACACATTAAAGGAATAAAGTGCTCGGGGTTTTCGTGGGCACTCTGTGAACATTCAAATCATACGATACAGAAAAATCAAGAAAGAGTCCGACAAGTGAGTTTTGTCAGGACTTGACTCACGCGCATATCAGCTTTGAAGGTTAGGTGTGCATTATTTAGGCTAACGAAACAACTTTCTGAAAAAACTCAGCCTACAGTTGTGAAATTTAGTGGGTTTAAAGCAGGATTTAGAAATTACCAGCTAGTCGGAAGCAGCTGGTTTAAGCAGGAAGGACATTCTGATTGAAAAAAAAAGTACAAATTGGGTCAGTCATTGTTAATATTTTAGGACAGATTTCCTGGAGCGAAAAGATTGTAAATGTACATTTAAGTTTGCTACTGGTAATCTGCCCTTTAATTTAAAAAGACAACATCAGATTCAGCGGTCACTGAAAGTAAATGCATTAAAAATTGCACAGGACTGGAATTACCCAACGCTTATCGGTCTTATCTCACAGTAACTGATGTGACTGCTAATCTAAACAGGTTAAATTGCCCATGAGAGTCAACTTCCTGAAACACCGTCTAAGAAAACGCACCGTTCTGCTAATAAAAGCTCAGCAGGCTAATAGGGTGTGCATGTGCTTTCAGAGGACATGATCTTTCCATCCGCTTCTTGATCCTCACGCAGTGGGAAGTGCAGTCTACAAATTCATGTCCTCTTTTTTTTTTGTGCATATCCTCTTCTGAAACAAAATAGTTGACCACAAACTCTGAACAGAGTTTTTTTTCTCTCTATCACGCTTTCAAGAACCATCCTCAACCGCCGGCCAAATCTTAACTTACATTTTCCACCACCAAGATGAGCTACTACCAAACACTGGGTTTAAAACATCAATGCACGAAAGCTTCATTAGAGCCGTCCGCTAAAATGAAAACTTGATTTTAGACAAGAGTTTGTACTGCATTTGCATTGATTTTTACTGCTCTTTTGCGTTTTACGACTCTCAATCAGATTTGTGCAATATTTGTGCAATATAGCCTAGAATATTGTGCAATATTCTAGGCTATTTTTAAGTCATAAAAAGGCAAAGTAACAACAACAACAAAAAACCTGGAGATGAAAATATTGTCAGCATGACCTGATAAACTTGAAAAGTGCAAAAGAAGCTACCGGGTTTAAAACAAGAACGTTTCGAGAGAGATATCTGAAAGCACAAGACACTAGCCAACATCCTCCTACGCAAACCATCATCTACGTCGCAAGGCCATTTACAGATGATCAACTGAACTTCTGACAAGAAGTTACCCACAAGTGATTCAAATTTCTCTGAACCCTCTGAGAAAGGAAGTGACAAAGCTGGCAACCTCACGCAGGGTAGTTAACAGACATTAAGCTTTATTCACAAAAAGAAGTCGCACATACACCGTCTGAGTGCAAAAGAGCGACACATAAAACTTGCACCGAACCGTTTCTGTGCCACTATCGCTAATCTAGCCTGGCATGAATCGAGCGATTCAAAACGCATCGAATGATTAAGGAAACTGAAAATGACTCATTTAAAGGCCACCTAAGACATAGGCTGCGGGATTTTGTTTCATCATTGAAACAAGATTTGGAGAATTTCAGCATTGCATCATTTGCTCACCAACGAATGGGTGCCATCGGAACCAGAGCCCAAACTTTTAAAAATGACAGCAATTTTGTTGCAACAATTACCTTGCACAAAAACATAAACCGCAGATATGTTTATTATTGACAAGGTGATGCAATGCCATTATGCATCCATTTAAATGCATCCCAGAATATTGCTATAACATTTAAATCGTTTGTTTATCTATGTGAAGCTCTGAGTGAACTGGTAACCTACAGTAAATGACTCAAACTTCTCTAAAACTTCAGAGAAAGGAAGTGACAGTAGTCGTTTGTTAGTATAACTTCTTTCAAGTCACGAAAACATGAGTAGAAATCGTAAACAGTTAAAAGAGCATGTCTCTATATAGCTGTATATTTACATTTATATATCACGTCTATATTCAACTGTGGATATCTATCTATCTATCGATCTATCTATCTATCTCATACACTTACAAAACATATATGAGGAAATATGTCATAGAAACCGTTCAGATATTAGATTATATATATTTTTTAGTGATAAGGAGTACATTTAGACACACAGGATAGTACATTTTGTGGACAACAGACCAAAACACGGACAGAAAGGCCAGAACAAAAACAACCGTAACACAAACTCTATATGCCGCCACGTAAAAATCACACATTAAAATAATTAGCGAATAAGAAAAAAAAAAATAGACGAAAACGAGACGTCTGACAGCTAGCTAAAGTCAACAACAGCGCTATAAGCAGCGCCGTCCACACCCAAATACAGCTGTCTGAGACAAACTCATGTAGACATTAATGGCAAATTCTCTTATCAGTGTATTTAAAAACCCGAATATGTCATATGAGGCATGTATAAGTCGCGTTTGGCTATTAATAATGAGATAAAGACGAGATGCTTTGATCCTGTCAGTGGCCTTGAACCCCCGTCTGACGCTAATGCTAACGCGGCTAGCCGAAGTTCATCCTTCACATTATTAATATATGTAAACAAATGCAAACGCTCACCTTGCTTACTGTCTATTTTTCCAGACATTTTGGTGACAGTAAGTGAGCTGGTCACGATTAACAACCGAAAGATGTTCGTTTCTCGCCGTTATTCCAGCATCTTAAGGAGACAGACCGGTCGGTGTGGTCCTGGTCTGTGTGTCTGTGTATGTGTGTTTGGCTCTGCCTCCTCCATCCACACACACACACCACACACACACACACACACAGAGAGAGAGAGAGAGAGAGAGAAAGAGAGAGAAACACACACTCACTCAGACACACAGACAGACCAGCGTTAGATGATGATGTTGAGTGGAAGTGCGGGATTTCTGCAGCACTGGCGCCCCCAAACGGTGAAAATAATACATCGACATTGTAAGACTTTATTATATTATATTATATTATATTATATTATATTATATTATATTATATTATATTATATTATATTTCCTGTAATTACCATAAAAATATGAACATATTTACCATATTACATTATATTATAAAAATATAAAGTTCTGTAATTCCCATTAAAATATGAACATATTAATATTATAGTGTATTATAAGGTGGCAATATAATGTAATTTTATGAAATAAGTGTTTAGATTTTTTGTCAGACATTTATATTTTTGATATTATCTTATCATCTTATTTTATCAAAAATAACATTATATTATACTATATTATATCATATTACATTATATTTTATTATATATAAAATTTCCATTTCGGCCTGCATTGTTTTAAATTTCGTTATAATGATACTGTGTGATGTTTCAGAAGCCCAGAAAAAAAATAAATAATAATAAAATAAAATAAATAAATAAATATATATATATATATATATATATATATATATATATATATATATATATATATATATATATATATATATATATATATATATATATATATATATTTATTTATTTATTTATTTATTTATTTATTTATTTTGACATTATATTAACATACATTATAATTATGTGAAAATATAGCTGACTTTTTTAAAAATCATGTTTTGTATTCCTGGGCTTTAGAAAATTACAACAACGACTGATATTCACACATAAACCGATACATTTTTAGATATATGCATTATCATCGTTAGCACATTAAGGCAATGCCTTTCACAACAAACAAGCAAAGATTAAATGAGAGAAGGCATTAAATAATATAAAATGCATAAATAATAATACTAATAATGTACTATTATAATATATTAAATATATGGGAATCGTATAATAAATATCATAAGTATCTCATGTGTGAATCAATCAAATAAATACATGATAACAATGAAAAAAAAATCCTCAGGAGTTGTAGTGTGAGTCTGTGGCCAGCAGAGGACGCGCCTTCACCACATCTGAGCTCTCCTCGATAATAACACCATCACAGTCGTATTCATCCTATCGTGTGCATAAAACAAAACAAGAAGTTATATTGAAGGCAAAATTATGAAAGGGTTTGAGACATCAGTACTTCATTTTGCACTAGAGGACTCCTGGTGTTCTTTATTCTGATAAATAAAACGTATTGATATCATTGATATCATCTAATCCAATTAGAGACAAAACCGGTTTATTAAATTTCTCTCTATATTGTGCGTAGTTACCTTTCCTTAAGGATGTAGGGACGATATTAAAAATGTTATGACCCCATAAAAAAAATCTAATTAAACTTTTGTGGTTTTTAGTCCAAGGCTGTAGCTCTCGGGTCATCGTTATGCTAATAGCCGACTAAATTTACTGTAACATGACTGACCCACATGTTCTCTGGCGCGTGGCTTACTAACAATCAGCACAAAAAAATAATTGGTTAGTGTTGTTAAATAAGTACGGTTTAACCCCTCCAAAAAGCACTTTAACAATTTAAAATAGTAGCCTGCCTCACAGATCTCCATTTACGCTCACCCAATTAATTTTTACGACTACATTTGGAGTCTTTTTGGGAGGAAATGAATGCTTTTTAACAGCAAAGATGCATTGAATCGATCAAAAGCGACAATTAAAACTTTTACGTTGTTTCAAAAAGCACCTTCAGTGCATTGTATCTCAAGCACCAAATCACCAGATTGATTTCTGAAGGACAATGCGACACTGAAGATGATCCATCACAAGAAAAAAAAAACATCGAATATATTGCGATAGGAATCACATAAACATTTTATTAATACAATTTGCGTTGTGTTTTTAATCAAATAAATGCAGCCTCGGTGAGCGTAAGAGACCGCTTTCAAAAAAATGTTAACAAGAATTGAAACCGAACCCAAACTTTCTGAACGGTATTGTATATTTCATTATTCCATCTTTGAATCACGCACTCCTCAGTTCTTGGCCTCGTGGGACAGAAGAGTGCTCGTTGGTTGCACACAGAAGAATCCCAGAGTGTTTTCCTCATACTGTATAGGAAGTATGCGTACTATTTCGCTAAAAAATGCATCAAGGAAATGATATTCATTAGTCTCCACCGTAATGCTCGCTCTCAGTCATTACTTCTAGAGAATACAGCTGTCTATAAAGACAAGCGAATGCGGATGCTCCCTTTTTGCTTAAAGCTCAGTAACTTCGCATCTGCCAGGAAAGAGCTTTAAATTGCTATTATAACTTGTAAGTTGTTTTTGAAAAGCGCTGCTTGTGGTTTAATGAGCCACTGTCCTCTGCTCCACTTTGAAAGACAGATAAGACGTTGATACTCAAAGGTTGCCCGTGCTTCCACTGCAGTGGGAATATGTCTGTCAAAGCAAATAGACAGCTGGCCTGTACCTCTCATCCATCAAGTGCTGCCACGTCCACTTTGCACATCTTGATAACGGGGGAATTAACAGCAAGCCCAGAGATCAATGCATTATTTAAGAGGCGGCGTGCTGATTGGTGATGAAAATGAATGAAGAGCCCGTTCTCTCCGGCCCCGTTTTCTACGGCGTCCCTCAGGTGCCTCCTCTCAAATCCTGTAGAGAATGTGAAAAACACCCTTTCGGATGGAGGCACCCTTTCCGGTGCCTTTTTAATTAATGCTGTTTTTGATGCGAGATCCGTAAGGTACCCACGAGAAGGAGACAATGAATATCTCAAAAAAAGGTTTATACGAGTATTATGAGGGTAAATGGGTATTAAAATGGGTATCACAAGGTTTTTTTATACCAAAAATAAAAAGAATATATGAAAGGAGTATGTTCTTTGAATGTAGATGTTGAAACAGAACATAATGAGACAAAAATGCAATTTCCAACAAATTTCCATTTTTTTTAAGTGCCCAAGTTATGGATTTTTGAAAACGAGTCCACATTTTCAACACAGCTCCAAGTGAAAGCATCCTGCAAAGTTTTCGAGTTTTGAAAGCGCACCGTGTATAAAGTGAATCATTTAAATAAGTCGTTTTTTTAAAACAATGACACAAGTTGAAACCAATTGAGTCAAATTGAAACCAATCATTTAAATGGAACCAATCACTGGAGGGGGTGTGGAAAAATTGAATCACGTTGGAGCCGTTGAGCAAAAGGTAAAAAATAAATGCATTTTACAAGTAAACAAAAGTGTGTTTTGACCTTGCATGCATGTTAATCTGTTGTTTGGGATCCCAAAACCAAAATATGAACCTTTCATAACCCCAAAAATAAATATGGAAATAACTTTGCCCTTTGATGACACCGCACAACAATAATATTCTTCCTCCAAATACTGTTTTTCCAAATTGTTTTTACATTTTTTAAAATTAAGATAGATCCCAAAATTGCATGAGAAGTCTTGATTTATGAAAACCTATTATTTATTATTTAAGTTAATTTACTATTTAAAAAAAAAAAAACTTCATTCAAAGGAAAAACAAGTTAGCATGACCCACTGACTGACATTTAATTGTATTCAATTTCTCAAAAAAAAAAAAAAAAAAAAAAAGACCATCATTTACCATCTTGATTCAAAGATATTTGTACGGTAAGGCTGATAAATATAGCCGTTATTCCTGTAACACATCTGCTAAGTACAAAAGAAGATATTTTAAATATTTGTGATATTTGGGTAACAGATCCCTATTGACTTCCGTTATATTGTTTTCATAGTATAAAAGTCGATGAGGAGCGTTATGTTATCCACATTCTTCAAAATATCTTATTTCATGTTCGACAAAATAAAAAAAAAATACAGCCTTGAAACAACTTGATGCTGAACAAATAATGACAGAATTTAGTTTTTTTGGGTGGACTATCCCTTCAAGGCCGTAATTTGTGCAAGTGCAAATGAACACGAGACCGACTGACACCCTTTAAATCGGTTTGCATGTCAGATTGTGTTTCTCTAAATAAATACATCGACGGCAGCCCTCAGACGCTCATTGCTGAAGTGCACCTTTCCCTCCCGTCAGAACGCGGAGCGGTGACACTTCAGATGTCCTTTGTCTTGGGTTAAAACCAGGACACACGCCGTCCTTGCTGTCACTTTGTCGAGAGCGGCGTGCATCGAGCAGCACGTCTTCTTTGACCTTAAAGAATGACCCTACGGTGATGGTCCTAAATGGGCTTTTCCCACGAGGGGCTGGGGAGATGAAAGGATGTGTTCTTAAAGGGAGATTAAACAGGATTTGATAGGCAGAGCAGAACGGTTCTCCTTTAGTAACTCTGGGAAAGACAGAGAGCAGCGAAACAGATCCACGGGGCAGCTCATTTACAGAGAAACACGCAGGGAAAGAACGCCGGCCCAGGCTGGTCCTACTTTAGCTTTTTTGGATGCTGATAATAATGACGAGCCACCCAAAAAGTACGTCTAGATATGAGCCTTTTGTTTCTCACCACTGCAAATATGTTTACCTGGCTTACTTATACAACGCTTATTGTTATATAAAATTATGGAAGAGCTTTCTAAAACTGATTTATATGTGCAGCTTTTCTCTTTCTGGTTTAGTGGATGCTGGTGTCATTTAAAGTATGTAGTTAGAAACCATTATAAATAAAATCTGAAATATGCTAAATATGTATAAGTGTCAGAATCTGCTTGTGCTTCTATTTTGCTTTTCTTCCTCAACTAAGACACATTTAATAAGGTCTTGGTTTTGTGACGCTTACAATATTTGCAACATATTTGCTTAACTAACCTATAAATTATGCAGAAATATATTTTAGTTTCAGATTTTACATTAATATTTATTTGCATGTATTTTATGTTTTTGTTTTATTTTTTAAGAAACATAGCATTTTTAAGAAAAGTAAAAAGTCCAGTATAGTGACTATAATGCAGATATTATGTTAGATGCAGATGTTTAATATGTTATTGTTTATATTTATGGCATATAGACATACAATAGTGCAGATATTAATATTTTTGTTTTATATTTCATATTTATATTTTGTTTTATTTTAGCATCCAAAACATATATATATATATATATATATATATATATATATATATATATATATATATATATATATATATATATATAATAGTAATTATTTATAGTATATCTTTTTTTTTTTACGTATTTACTTAGTTATCAATTCTATTCAAAAGTTAGCTATTTTTTCTTCAGTATATCATTTGATAAATGACACCATTTAGTAGGCATCCAAAGACAAACAACCAACAATGTTATTTAAGGGTAATAGTAATACTTTTTACATTTTATGAATATAGCGCAACCAGCAATAATAAAAATATTAGCAGTATTATGTAAAAAAAAAATGTATGTGCTAAAATAAAAAGGGAATAATTAAAATATGACGCTGCATACAAAAATCAGTTAGTTGGAGTAAGAATAATGCAGAACATCATCTTAGCTGAAGTAACGTGATGTAGATCACACAAACTTATGTACTAGCCTTGCTAATACTGTATTACTTTCAGGTATTTACTCGTAGTGTTAAATGCTACCTAATGTTTCTTTGGTGGCATCATTTCGCTGATTGTCTTTTACAAAAAAAAAAAAAAAAAAACAGAGCTAAAAATGACAAGAATAAACACATGGACAGGGATTCAATCCAAACACCCACAATCCCACATTTCATCTCTTGAAGTTTAAAATCACAGTCGGAGACGGAGTGGGCGGCCGCTTTCAGATCATAACGTCATTCCAATGTATATGAGGCCAAGAGGTAATTTGTCTTTTTTGGAAAATGCTTGTTTAGCGTGATTTCTTTGTACACTGCAAAATCGAACCCCTCAACGACAAACTTGAGATTAAATAATATACGGAAAAATAAAAGGTGTGGGGTGCGAGTGGGACAGCTTGAAAGATATTCAAATTTATTTCCTATCAAAAAGAATTTGTAATGACTCCCCTGTCTCTGCAGCGCTGGTCTCACTCCCTGCTCACTGTTCAGTATGGATACGACGGAGTGCTTGTAATCATAGTGCAGAGGAACGCTGAAAAAATGTTCACCTTTAAAAAGGACGACTACGAGGCCGAGTGGGCACAGTTTAACACAACTCACCGTCTGTGGAAAAACTGTTTCCATCAGATGCTGTAAAAATGACCATTCAGTGCTGTACATTTTAAAAGAAAACACTACGTTAGTTTTCCTATTTAAACATTTTATGTGTAAAACTAGTGTGTTTGCCTACTTTTACTTTTTAATGTCATAATATTCTTTTTTTATCAAAAAATATATGACATTATGCGCTGTAATGAACGTTTGGGCTGTGTGTTTTATTTGTTGGGGAATGGGGATCCCAATATATAAATAAATAAATAAATAAATGAATTTCCAAACCTGTATACAACTGAATTCTATGGGAATTAAAACTGTTTAGGTACCAAGATTCTTCAAATGATCTTCTTTTGTGTTCTTGAAAGGACATATGGGTTAGGAAATGATGACAGACTTTGTGTGTGTATATATATATATATATATATATATATATATATATATATATATATATATATATATATATATTTTTTTTTTTTTTTTTAATTATTTTTTTTTAAGACATCACTTCAAAAATGTTTTATTTTTATTTTTTTATTTTATTTATTACACACACACACAGACATATATATATATATATATATATATATATATATATATATATATATATATATATTTTTTTTTTTTTTTTTTTTTTTTTACTTTTTGGTGTATATCTGTTCTATGAAAATGTAGACTTCATTATTTATTAATTTGCTATTATTTTATTTTATTTTTTACAATATATTGTGTATTTTAAGTACACGTACATATATAAATAACAAGTTAAAAACAATTATAAATATCCCAAACCTAAAGCCGCTGATATGTGCAAATCAGTCTGACATTTTTGTCTCATTTAATTTTTTTATATTTTTTAGTAAGTCCGACGCGATACTTCATGTGTCGATGAAAACCAAGAGAATCACAGTTGATTTTTTTTTTTCACATTAGCGCCTTCAATCAACGCATGGCTCATTTCCGAGCAGCTGCAAAATAGGAAGCACTCTGTTTCAGGTTGTCATAACAGGTGACAGGTGGAGGTCATCGCTGTCATCTCTTCAGCATGGCTCTTTTACAGAAGAAAACTCTTGACTCAGCACAACTTCTTAAATGGCCCCGTTTCCTCCTTTTCTTGACAGCCGGGCAGCGTTTAAGGGATATAGATTAGTCCGTTATGGGATGTGACTGCCTCTCTCACACTCTTTAACAAATGTATGATTACATTCAATAGCGCTCTGCAATTTCATTCGCTTTCTTCAAAGGAAGAGAGACATATGGGAAACAGTTGCCTGCCAGCGAACGGTCACCACTAGGCTGATTTTATTTGTGATCTTTCTCTTAGATTAATTCATAGCTTTTCCTCTCCCGCCTGTCAGGTCAGGGATTAGTTCTTGTTTTGTGTGCGTGCGGGTTCTTGCATTTGTCTTCTTTTCCTTTTCAAGGAAATGTGCTTTCAGCCACAAGAGCTCTGTGGAAAATGGAGTGGTTTACATCATTTTTCGGAGCGTTTTTAAAACAAGGATTAATGTTTCACCTAGAATCGATCAACATGTCTTACGAGGTTGAATGGAAGCACAGATTGAGGTTTTATAAAAAAAACAAAAAAAAAAAACTAAAATAAAATAAAAAGAATGATGAGGAACTCGAATGATGTGAAACCGGAAAAATGAATGGCAAACTACATCCTGGAGGTCAAAAGAAAGTTAAATGCTTCCTTCAGGTCATGTCAAAGAGTCAGTGAAAGAGGACGGACGTCAGCATAGCAGTGGGAATCTCTGTATTTCTAATTTTTTGAATTAGGGGTAAGCAAATGAAGAATTGTTGTGAAAGAAGAGTGATATTTATGATGAAAACACTTTATATACGAATATGGTTAGTTGACGTATCAATGTGTTTGACAGACAAATAAAAAAATAAAAAAATCTAACACTGATAAACCTCTTTCATGCTATTTGTTTTCTCATGTTATGTGTGCCTTCATTTTATTCTACATGCCAGTTTTTATTTGTCAACTACCCATGTGCAATTTATTTTAGATGCATTTTCATGAAGAACAGCAACAAAGACCTCTTGTATGTAAACAGTACATATCCCATAATTCTCTGCAGGCACAAACAAATTAAAATATCCCAGATAAAGCATCAGTTGCACAAATAATGTGCACTTTTTGCCCTTTATTCTATAGCACTAGTGTTTTGAAACCTGCAACCTTTTCATTTAGACAAAATAACTTAAACCTACTGGTCATTAATAGCTAACGGTGGTTGATACTTTGAATCTAGTTCGGAAAAGCATGTTTTTCCAATTCTTTTCCAATTCTCCAACATTAATTTATTAAATTACAAACATTCCATATATATATATATATATATATATATATATATATATATATATATATATATATATATATATATATATTTAAAAATGGATTACAAAATGGTGGATGAACATGCAACCTTTTGAAGAGGATGAGATAACTTTGAACAAACACTACATTAATGTTAATTGTAGGAATCTCGCCAGAACATTATATAGCACGAACAGCTTAAAATCATAAAATGTATGATGTTACAAGAGAAAATCCACCTAAAATAAAAATTCTGTCACCATTTACACTACAAACACGAATTTAGAGAGACATCTACAGCCAAACAGTTTTGGTTCCCATTAACTTCCACTGTATTTTTGTCCATACAGTGGAAGTCAATGGGAACCAACATTGCTTAGGTGCAAGCGTTCTTCAAAATATCTTCTTTTGCTCTCCACAGAAGAATGTCATTTAAGGGTATAGGTAACTGGTGACAGAATTGGATGCATCATCCCTTTAAAAGCAATATATCACATTACTCGAAACCACATAAGTGGGACTTCTTAGTATAAGGGTACTAATGCGGTCTCCATTTATGTTTCTTTGTCTTTGCACAATTACACAGACGCCGCTTGAAATCCCTCCTTCATCAACGAGATCAGTAACAGGAAAGTAACAAACCGAGTTAAAACCCGGGCCAAGAAGTCTTGCAGTTTCTCACGGCACTGCTGCCGTCCGGCGCTCTGCGTGCTCGCCAGCTACAGCAAACATTGATTGGCTGATTAAGCACAAATTGATTAGCAGGCTCTCATTAGCATCCCATTAGCAATGACCTATACCTAGCAAGACACACCGCACTCTGACTCAAATGGATTAACAAGCACAACAATCCCGCCACGGACAGAAAATCTGTGAACACTTCTCTAAAAGCCAGAAATCGATGGAATTCACATTATTAACCCCCGACGGACATAAAACAGCACTCTAATGGCGTATCATGGGCGCAAAGCCCCATTTTAATATTTGCATTTATTTACATTAACAATAAGCCGGCCAACCCCTGTGTCCTTGAGTCAGCCCAAACACGCCGGCACGACTGCCGTTTCAATATCGCAATCCTTTCCGATCAACAAACGACGAGACATTAATTTTCAGCAGAAGGACAAGAGCGGTGTACCGAGAGCACGCATTGCTTTTGAATAGATAGGCCTCGGGACTTTAATTTGAATATATCTAATAAAACAAATATTCAGAAGAACAACAAGACAAGGCTGATATTTTCATTCGCCGGGAAATGATATGCCGTAATATGCAGACGGATGACAGGTCACGCAGTCGCCAGCTGCTAATGTTATTATCTGTGAACATCTTAAAGAGCTCCATCCTCCCTACAGAAACATACTCTTCAAAAACCCATCAAATAATTTGTTTTCTGTTCTGCGTTGATGTATTTCTCACGTTCTAATTTCTTAAATAGGGACTCAAAGATCAGTTTTTTTTCTTAAGGCAAACTTTACTTATTAGCTCAAAAGCTCTCCATAAATAAAGCCCAGTCAATAATATGACATTTAGCTTCATTGATCAAATTATCCACACATTTTAAGTTATCTTGATTTTTTAAACTTAATTGGCTTCATGTAACTGTAAACACATTTTCTTTGTTGTTTTTTTTTTTTATAATTTTAACAAAAATATATATTGAAATGAAAAATATAAGTGCTGTCAGGCAATTAATTAATCGCATCCAAAATAAACGTTTTTATGTACATCATTTATATATGTGTGCATGTGAATATTTATTATGTATTTAATATAAAATGTATTTAATATATTTTAGCGTGACATATTTTTTCTTAAATATATACATGCATGTGTGTATTTATATATACGTAGTAAACAGTACACGTATATTTATTATGTAACAAAATCTTTATTTTGGATTAATTGCAATTAATCATTTGACAGCACTACAAATATACATAGCAAATAGGCTTTAGTTTACAGTAGTTGTGACTGTGCTACATGCTATTGAGGGGGAGGAACATTCTCATTCTAGAAAGCTTTTGATTGGCCAAATATTTGGAATGCCCCTAAGTGCAGGATGAGTCATTGATTATTTCGCTTTCTGTCCAATTGTAACAGTTACATCGGTTAAAATCTGTTTATTTTTTGGAGAGCATTATAATATCGATGGTCTCGAAGCTAAAAACCACGAGATTCAAATTCAGATATCATGTTTATAAAGGTTAACTATAGACTTTTCTAATGTAATTTTCTATTAATCACTAGCTTGTCAGCTTTTCACTCCCATATGATTCAGTATCGCAAAAAAGAAAGGTCGCTATACAAAAAATTTGCAATTTTGCGTTTCAACCACAGAGGTCCACAGAGAGCCAACAATTCTGCTTGGTCATTTTTAGTCTTTTAGCTTTTTGGTAATGCTCCTACCACGATTGACACATAATATAAAACAAATGATCTGACTCATTTTCATTTTTGTTTATCTCTTCTCTACTGTGCTGAAAAAGGCAAAATAGTGGCTTTACTGTATATAAATACTGTAAATGTTTATCTGTTGTCTGAAACGATTTATGAGCCATCCTTTTACCAACATGTGAGTTGCATTTTACGATGCACATTATCATGCATGCTAAAATCTAAAACCTAAAAAAATTATATATATCGTATGTTTTTCTCACGCAATATCTGTAAAAAATTTAGAACCGCTTTTTTTTTTTTTTTATCAAAGTAAATTAAAAAATCTAAACCTGTCTAAACGTGAATGTCTAAAAACCAATGGTTTTCCACATTGCACTTTTCATTATGTACAGCATTCGACAAAAAAGTAATATAAAATTAGAGAGAACCAAACTGCTGAAACTTTTAAGACTAGGCATTTTAATCCCAGATAACAAATCCAGTTGTCTAAATGTTTTAAAAACTTTTTTTTTTCTATGATGGTTAGAGTAATTCCAATTTGTCCTTTTGCGAACATTATGGGAAAATTACCTTTGAGCATCTTTGAATGTTCTTAAATAAGTAGTATGTTTTATAAAATATGAGATGAACATTCAGCTGCAGAAAACATTCCAGAAGAAAAGTTTCATGCATGAATGATGTATTAATGACATTAATGTTTTGAGAATATTAACATTAACTTTGAAAGAAACTAAAATGTCATCAAGTCTAGATTTCTCTGCTCGGTCTCGTGGATTCCTCACAAGCAGCCACTTCTATAATGTGTATAAAGTTTTTGCAGATGTTAGTCCATTTTGATATACAATCAGAACTGTAAGAATTGTAAAGGTTGTTCAGAAAACTAGTTCCATCCAAATAGGCCTTTTAAGGGGTCATTTCTATCCTCATTAGTCCATGTGACAGTTGCTGCATGTATTTACGCAAAGCAGTGTCAAGTCAAACATCCACCACCCCCCCAACTATATAACATTTAACTAAAACCATGAGTAATGCTGGCACTACTTTGCGCCTGGTCTCTGTGACTTGCGTGTTCAACTTTAGTGCATGAGAAAGTTCTCGCCATCTGCGATAAGCTGTTAAAAATTCTGTCTGTATAAGTGCTAGAGTTTTCGAGCATCTGATGCATAGTAGGTCTTGTTACCAGTTCTAGTGGGTGGCGATTCAACATGCCAGGAGGGTGAGCTCCATAATTTCAGAGCGAAGCGTGAATCTTAGTTCCCAGCACCGATCAATGACACATCAGCGCAAAGCGACAATCCGGTGCCAGAGAATCGCGCAAATAGATGCTTGTGTGTGTCTGTTCTTGCTAATAATGTTTAAGCAGTCTCGCACAACGCTTTTAATGAGACGTACGCATTAAGAGCAGTGGGTTTGTCCAGTTTGTAACACGAAAGCGGTAATGTCTTTCATTTCGGAAGCGCCGCTTAAGCAAAGGCTTAAGCTCCATTTAGTGAAAACGAGCATTCACGCACTGGTAAACAGTTACTGTTTTCAGGTACGTACCACAAACCCAGAGGCATTCGGCACAATGCAGATAAGATGAGCAGGGAACAGATGGAACGTGGATGTGGCCTGTGCCTGAACATGGTGCCGATGTACGCACCTCCTACATAAGCCTGGGACTGTTAGCATGGAGATCTTCCAGAACATTCTTGGCATCGAGAGGATCTAGTCACCATCTGTCTCCCAGGACAACCTCCCAACATAGACCTTCCCCGCCTCCCGCCACCCCTGTGCTCATTAGCTCGGAGATACGCAGAAGCCTGTCAATGAAATTCATGGGCCGTTTGTCTTGGGTGAGCAAATATGACCATAAGACAATTCTATTCGGATCATCTGCACCACCTGTTAAGTCTACGAAAACAGATGACAGCACGGTATTGTTAACTGGAGACGTCCACTTCGCCAGACTTGTGTGAATCAACAGGAAGAATTACTAAATGCACACACAAAGCACAGCCAGAAATGAGGCCATTGATCAAGAGCACAAAAAGGAGTGAATTCGGTTTCAGTGTGAATGCTTCAAATAGTTCAATGCAGACTTGATTCTTAAATGGGGACGCCAAGTTCTGTTTTTGTAATTTGTTTGCTCATAAGCTCTACAATAAATTAAGTTTGGTTCGATAATGTGACATTTAGGCTACCTTTATCAATTCAATAAATTTGCAAATAAAAAATTACATTTTAATATTATCTTGTCACAGTTAACTGTATAATGTCAATAATGAACTACATTTTCAGTGAAATATAATTCTGTATATAATTCTAAAAGAAACATTAGTTTATTAGCCAATTCTAAAATGAGTAATCTAGAGAAAGAATTTATTTTACTACTTGTGTAAAAAAAAAATCAACGTCTTGATGTTAATCGATTATCTCTTTCTCCCTCTCTCTCTCTCTTTTTTTTGACCAAATATTGATTGTTAAATCCCAAAAATCTATTAGCTTTGAACATTGTAGCGCACCCAACATCAAGCGCTGTGCTTTGTTACTTTTGATATAAAAAATCTCAGATTTCAAATCCTGTCCATTTTATCACAAAATGTCTGTTTAATAGTGGAGTGACAGATCGCTGTAGTACCTTCAGTTCAAGAGCGAGGCAACGCAGAACTCATGTAAACTGCTCATCTCCTAAAAAATGAATGGAACAAACATGAATAAACACCTGAAGGTATGTTAAAAGAAAGAGTACAACTGACCACAATAAGTATCCTGTCTCATGTATTTACAGCTTGTAAACAATTTAACGTAACGTAGCATTTACCTCAGACATCATATTAGGTGATCCTAAATTCGAAAAATTAACTCTAGAAATGAACATTTTACAAAATGTATGGACCATGCAACATAGCTATTAGACATTTACTGTTTTTCATGTTTCAATTACGTTTGAATAAATCAAGTTATGAGAGCATTTAGGCTATGTTTAAAATATAGAGAAACAAATGGGAGTAGTAATAGAATTATGTATTTGTAACGAAAAACTGTCAGAGGTTGTAAAGACAAAATCAGTCATTTAACCTTTCATTTTAATATAGTAGATTAACACCCGACAATTAGATTTTTTTTCTTGAGAAATTATGACATGTACTGTAGCCTACCAAAATAATCAATATCTAATCGAATATAAGTCAATCAAATTGTAAAATTTGTCAAAATCCGGGCCTTTTCGTTTTTTCTTTTGTTGTATGACAAACAGAGCAATAAGTTTGTTGGAATGTATGATGTCTAGTTGTTGCTGCATGAACAAAATACCATAACATGCTTTTATCACTTTGTAAAAAATCGTGATTTTTTTTTTTTTTTTTTTAGCAGTTATGACTTCCCAACTTGTAAATACGTACCTCTCATGTGGACTTGAAAGCCCCATAAGTATGATGCAGGTATGTATAGGTACATGCCACATTTGACAGCTTCTGACATTTTGACGCCTCCACCATCTTGAAAAGGTCGGCGTATCGTCAATCACAATACAAAATCAATATGTTTTTCGAGATACCGCAACACCGTGCAACCTCACGCTTGTAAAAATGCAGAAATTTAAATTCCCCCCAAAATTGGATGCCCTCACAGAAATTTGTTGTTGTTCGTTTTTAACATGCAACGATTCAATTTTAGATGCTTAAACGTTGTAACTCATTATTTAGGCTTTATAGAAGTCAGATTGTGCCGCATGAGAAAAACAAATCACGACATACTACTAAAGTCATAATTACAAAATAAAAAATTATGATTTACCTAGTCGAAATTGTGACATAACCGTAACAAATCTTAAAACCTTGTCCTTAGAAAGAGATGCTAACGTAGCATCTGCCAATAAACAGCCTATCTATGGTAAATATGATAGCATCCACATCCACATTCCTCTAGCTATATTAAACCGCTTTGAGATCGTTTTCACAGTTGAACCTGCGGAAATCTTGTGGCACTGAAATAAATTCAATAATCACACCTCAGGTCTGCACAACACAGCTGAATAGGAGCGTAAACCCCCTTTTGCAGCCGTGGCAAATTTACACTGGGGCAAGGACAGGGAGTATGCAAGGCACCTGGTCTCGAAATCAATCATTAGCATGGGTCGAGGGCGGTAATTAGGCGTTCAGGAGGGAGCGTGTGGGACGAGGTGATGAGGAGCAGTTAATGAGGCCATGGGCTGGGGAGGGGTGAACGGCCGGCACCGCGGGAAACTTCACACGCGCCGCGAGAAGAGAGAACACACGCCGCAATTATAAGGCACAGTACACAAACATACGATTCAACACCCAAGGAGGTCAGGCTGAAAAATGTGCTGTAACATAGATGACAGTCTAACAAAGCTTTGAGAACCGAGGTGCTATTTTTGCTTCGTAGTAAGTAAGGCAAAGCAACGGCCTATCCTTCTGGAAGACCACGGGAAAAGGCTTATTACTTCATGAGATCTGATTTCTGAAAAAGATTACTAGTTAGGCCTATTATTATATTAGAATGTCTCATTTAGTTGCCTCCTTTTGCATTAGATTAAAAAAAACATTGTTTTGCAATGCTTTTATACTATTTGCAATTTGAACGAAAAAAAGGATATATGTGTTTGTTTTCATAAATAAGCAGGGCCCGTACCAAAACGGTTTATCACGAACTGCTGAACAAAACTATATTTAACATTAAACCATTAAATGTTTCACTGTGCATTCCAATTGATCCCAATCAAACTGCAGTTTGCAACCCCCAAAAAACTAAAAAAAATAACACAATTAAAGCTTGATAACATCATGTTAAAATCTGGAATTAAAATTAAAATCTATCTGGAATTTATTTATTTTTTTTTAATTCTCCCAAATCATGTTTTTGCAAATAAACTGTTCATATATAGCTTATAATACAAACCCTGCATAATATGCAATTAATTATAAATAGATTAAACTATAATAATTACAATTTATTATATATACTTATTCTGAGTAAGTTCTGAAACCAGAACTGCACTGTTTCTTGTATTCTAAAGGACTGGAACAAGGATAATAATTTCCTTAGCCCTGGTAGCCTCTCTCACCCTTGAAAGACAAAACGCTCCAAAGAACGAAGCTTGAAGGCTTATTAAATCAATTGTAACAAAGACTGAAGCTCACCAACTGTTTTCAGGAACAGATGCTATGTTAACTGTGGAGTGACGAGTAGGTGTATGAATTAGCCCCTGAGTCTCACTTCCAGTCGGAGAGAGAAAGAGAGAAATGGTGTGACTCCAGCACGGCTGCGGAGGCATTCGAGACTTCACCGACTAACTCGACTCAAAGCCTCACACGCCGCAGCCCGAGTGGGATCTGAAGGCAATGATGATTTTCACTTGATCAAAGCAGATCATGCATAAGCGCCGCAGCTTCTTGAGTCTTTTCGGAAAAGCTCAGAATATAAAGTGAAAAAGAGAATATAAGCCTGCTCATTAGGATTTTCAGCAGTTTGGAAAATTCAGACAATTATATAGGCCAGTGTTTCCTGTAGGTTTTTTTTTTTCCAGCTGTGGTGGGAGGACTATGACCACGCCCCCTCCCCGCCCAAAAATCACATGCACTCAGAACTGAATTTAAATAATCTAATAAGAACAAAAAAATTATGACAATCAACAGCACAAACAAAAATGATATACTTTCTTTTTTTTACCACTGTAATGACATAGAAGTCAAATTCAAAGATGGATATTTAAAAGCTTTTTAAAATTTCTCATTAAAACAATTTAATAAGTAGGATGAGACATAAGTTATCATCACAGGAAATAAATATAAAAATAATAAAAAAATTTTACTGCAGAGATGGCACAGAAGAAAATAAAAATGGCTTATAGGGACATTTTCAGACATTTAAAGCTAAGTGAAATTCATATTAAGGTTAATGTTTTATAACATGCATAACATTTTGAATAAATATTAAAAGATTTAAATAACTGCAATTGTAGGACATCAGCAGGTGGCAAGTCGCTGATTTTATCCTCCAAATGATTCCTTTGGACAGCTGATTCATTCATGAATGAATCAAGTTGCTGTTTTTATGAATGGGTAATCACGAATCACTGACTCATTAGATTCATTTAAACGCCATTTTTTAAATGAATGAAACACCGCTAATTTTAGTTGTTAAAATGCTGCAAAATCAGGCAGTAGTGTTACTGTGAAAGCTGTGCACGAGACGGAAGGGAAGTGAAGTACACTTAACGAACGTAGCGGAAACATCGCGAGCCACATGCTTTACGTTACTGCAGTGCTCTCCAGCAGAGCTGTACTAATACTCTTCAAGCGTTAAAGATTCGCAATCAGTTCAGAGCAAACTGCTTAACACACACGTTCCATTTAATCTTTGTTCTTAGAGATAATTTCAGCTTTTGATTCTGAGAATGCTATACTTCTTAAGAAATAAGATGCACTGTAGCTGTGTGTTTTCAGCCACGTATTATCCATTTTGCATAAAAGCACTGATGGAAATGACAAGATAAGCATAAAATCTTAAATAGCATAAAATGTTTTAAACAGTTTTCATGTGTTTATGAATTGCCAGACAGTTTTGTTTAGATTCTACTAGGCTGTTTTTTTTTTCCAGGCTGAAAGGCATATCAAGCTCTCAGAGTACATTAGCACATTAGGATCACAGTCAGCCCTGTAGCTCCAGCTGATGCGATTAAATTATGGTTGATGTTCAAATGAATCTATATGGTTCCATAAATATCAAATTCAAGCCTCACAAGCTTAAATGAACAACGTGGCAACATACTGCAAACATGAAATAAGTAAAATGGTAACATACAGCACAGTTAAAACTACAATGACAAACAACCCCAAAAAGTTGGTTTTCTTTAGTTATGGTGACCAGCATGTTATTAATAATATTAATTTAAACTTGCATGTACAATGTGTCACTGCGAAAGTGAATGCATGCTAGGCGGGGTTAGAAAATGAAAGCCAATGTTCCCATGCAAACACTCATTGAGAGCCTTTATTACTCGTCTAAATCTTGCATAAGAAGAAATAAAAAAGCAACTGCGATTTCAGGGTCATACACTTATAAGAATGTACTCTAGTTTGCAATGTATTTTTCATGAACTATGTACATTTTGCATTTTTTATGTATTGGTTTCTGAAGTTTACACAAGCATATTTTAAAAGCACGAAAAGATCTGCCGACATTTGCATTTTTTTTTTTTGCAGACCAGCAAATCTACCTAACCTATTTCAACATCATAAAAACTCAGATTAAAAAAACATATATTTTATATAATTATATATATATAATTATATATATATATATATATATATATATATATATATATATATATATATATATATATATATATATATTTATAGATTTATATTTATAAATATATATATTAATATTTATATATATATTTATATTTAAATATATATTTGTATATATATAAAATATATAAATAAGACAAGATGTGAAAAAGAAAAACTGTTTATTTAAAAGTCAAAAATGGACAATTTTCATCCAACTACAGAGCGTAATATTAAAGATTACGACTTATTTGTGAAAGGCAACATTCTAGATATTTACATTCTGAAATCCATAAGCATTTTACATTTTCTCCTTTCAAATGTGATAAAAAAAAAAAAAAAAAAAAAACATTATATGAGATCTATCCGGAGAATAATGTTCTTCTAAAAGAGGATGTAGCAAAGCTGTGGAAATCAATAGGCTGTAAAATGTCCTCATGATTAACTGTCCGCAACACAGATTTTTGCAAAAACACAGAGCTAGAAACAGAATCTTGGAGTTGTTCAAGCCAAGCCATGGAATACTGTGTGATCCGGGACAGCGTCACTGCCTGCAGGTGTCATGGAAGGCCTCCAGAGTTCGGAAGTCCCTCCATGTTGGAGGAAGGCCCTCCTGCAGGTACTTGCCACAGCGTTGACACGGGGTCTGGAAGAGCTTGATGTAGCTCCTCAACCAGGTCTGCTCAAAAGAAAAACACAAATACAATAACAGAAAATTTGAAAATTTAATTGAATAAAACCTTTAAAAACTAAACAGCACTCCTGATGTGACAAAAAACTGGATTAACTTTCAAAGGAACAGTTCACCCAAAAATTTTAATTACTCCATAATTTAATCACCTTCAAGTCATCCTATGTGTACATAACTTTCTTCTTTCAGATGAACACAGTCTGTGTGCCACAGTCTTGTTCTTTCAAGCTTGGCAATGCAGGTGGACAGTGGCCATTATTTTAAAGCTCCATAAACATGAATACTCTCACGAACACGCATACAGCTGCTGCAGGAAGTCAGTTATTTGATTTGTAATTTTAAAAATAGAAATACGTTTGTTATAAAAACCCACTGATCTGTTTCAGAAAACACGTGTAAACCCCCCGGAGGTGTACAGGTCAGTTTTACGATGGATGCTATTTACAGGGCTTCAAAACAATGGCCACTATCCACCAGCACTACAAAGCTCGTCTGAAAGAAGAAAGTTGTATACACCTAGAATTGCTTGGAGGTGAGTAAATTATGGGGTAATTTTCATTTTTGGGTTAACTATTTTTTTAAGAGTTCGAATGAATCTGAAGTGGCTCGAAAAACACACATTCCGACCAAAATGAAGTAAAGTATAAGACTGCAGTAAAACTGTGGCGGACACCCTCACCCCGAACTGGCTGGCCTCATTGCACTGGCATGGGACGTGTGAGAGCAGCATGAGGGTCTGTGGTCTCTCGCAGCAGTCACAACTCGACATTGATTAACAGCAGGAGGAGTATGTCTGCTCTCCTCTCTAACCCGTCTTCACTGGGCCGCTCAACACAGTCGGGGTTTACCTGCACCTGTCAGGACGCATTGTCTTTCCTAATTCATCTGCCGGCCCAAACCTGCCTCCACTGACTTCCTGTTATTCATACTCCAATTGGCACACACAAGAGTCCAGCACCACCCCGTCTACCTAACTACCTACTTACCTATATACCCATCCATCTGTCATTCAACCTATACCGGAACCACAATAACTGGATTTTTTTTTAAAGAAAAAGCTAAGAGGACCTTGAAACTGTTATTTGGATTTTTTTCAGGTTCTAAATAAGTTGTCCCGGGGACGGCCTTGGAGCGAAGCCCATCATATGTACGGTTTAAATCAGTGCACGGAGAAAGCCCACGATTCCAGCCATGATCAGAATAGCTCTGCATTGATCTTACGGAGAAGGAATCAATCTCTCCTCCTTTTCAAAGCGTATAGCAGAGGTCAGCAGACTATTTAAAGACAGACCAGACTCAACGCTTAAAATCACATATATACAAGCCACGATAAGGTTAACTTGTTCAGTTATTAAAGATTTCGAACAAAAAACCAACACTTTGTTTTTATTCCAAAGAATAGTCTGTTGAGGTTTTAATACATTTTACGCCATTTTATACATCTGGTAGAGGCTTTTATTCAAAGCAACAGTATTTACAGTGCACTCAAGCTATCGATTTTCAGTACGTGTTCCCTGGGAATCGAACCCATGACCTTGATGTTGTTATTGCCTTCCTCTACCAGTTGAACTGCAGGAATATATTTTGTAAGGATGGTCTTGCATGCATTCTTACAACAACCTCACGTTACCCAGCCAAAGGCTAAAAGTAATAACTGCATGTAATAATTCTAGCACAAGTTCATTAGAAGTTTAAAAGCAATGTACTATACCCACCATGAAGGAGCGAACTACAACATCAGGCATCTGGGGGAGCTGGTAATGCAGGAGCGCCGTGGTTGCATGATCAGTGACCTGAGAGAACATAAAGATCACTGAGAAATATAATGCAATGTGTACAACAAGTACATTAACATATGACCGCCCACATTTAGCAACCAAACAACAATACATTTCTGGTCATAATGGACATTTATGGCCCATAATTGGTGGTAGAAAATGGTTATGTGAACTATTCGATAACTGTTTTTGGCGCAAAACACCCTGGGTAACATTCTAATTGGATTTTGAGGGCAAAAAATGTAACTAAAACTACAGTGACATATACAGAGAGAGTATAATATTTAAGAGTAAATCTTAAAAGTATAAATACTTTATGAATTTGAGTAAATCTCTTTTTATTAAAGAAATTTCTCATTCTTAATGGTGACTCAGATTATTAATACAGTAATACAAAAAAAGTTAAGTAAAAATGACTTGAAGTAGCAACTTGAAGTGATGATAAAAGAAAAAAATTCTACAATAAAATGCAGCATAAATATACTACCATATAGTACATCTTAAATGTTATAGAAAAATGTATTTATCCATATTTCACATTTCATTGTGTTTTGGGAAATGCCCATAAACTTAGCACATGACAGAAAATTACCAATATTACCAATTATAAAATAACACAATTATAATGAATAAAATTATTTTAAAAGTATTAATACAATTTATGTGCTTAGTTGTAGAATGCAACAACAAAAAAATATTCGGTTCAATTCTTTATGGATTTTTTATTTCTTTTTTCGCATGCATGGGCACACATTTGAAGAAATCCTAATTAAAATCCATTTGCAGATCAATCTACCTACACTCAGATTAACTCCTAAGTCCAATTTTGCAGAAGAACACCATAACCTTATTACTTTCCCTAAAATCCCATCTTCCATCACTAATGTAATTATAGAATGGGACTAAAAAGCGAACCACTTCAATCTCCCGTCATCGTTTCATTAGAAAGCCAATGCTGACCAAAGCCCTTATGGGAAACAGTCCAGTTAATACCTCTCGATAGTGATGCATCATGGGAAAAGAAACTCTCAAGCAGTTACTACAGAAGTGCAAAAAAAAAAAAAAAAAAACTAAAAGATGCTTCACCAAAAAAAAAAAAAAAAAGAAATCACAAAAACATCAGTGTGAAAACTATTGGGACAGCGGGAACATGTAAAGAGTATAGAACGATTAATTAAGCGAGCACGAAAAACGGGAATACAGAAGTGACAGCTGGGAGGGAAAGATGAGAGGCGACCCGTCCCTCCAGTTTGAGGCAGCCCGGGTTCGAGTTAGCGTTCGCAGCCAGAGAAATAAAGAAATAAACAGGTCTGCGCTTTGATCAGCCCGTGCAGATGCGAGAAGCTCAGTTACAATGCGAGGCGGTTTTTTCGCAACCTCGCGCTTTAAGTTTCAGGCGGCTCGTCATACACATTCTCTCTCCTTTGAAAGGAAAGCAAGTTTCTCTCCCCCTCTCTCTCTCTTTGAAAGGTGCATCAGCATTAGCAAGACTATGTAGTTTCATCTGCCCCAGAGGCTGACTGCTCTCTAATTCCAGCCTAATGAGATTCGGGGAGGGTGGAGAGAAGACGACTGGAGCCCAGATGTTTAGGGGGCTGTCAAATGAGGGCGAAGTGGCTCTGAATGAAATGAAATCAAAAAACACGGGGACAAATGATGTCTGAGGTATGAAAGGCAAGGATTGGCAGTGGAGAGGTGGCAAGAAATGCGACCGTCATTGAGAAGAGAGATCTCATTAGAATTTTACAGATACGCGATTTAAATGTATTTATTTATTTATCGCATGGCTCAAATTCAATCTGAAAGACAACCACAGGATCATTTAATTACTGTTTCTATATTTCCCAACGTATGCTGTGGCCTATGGGTAATGAGAAAGACACGCTCTGCTGATTCAACGGAGTTTTGAGGTTTACTCACCTTTTGAAATGCCTGATAGTTGGACTTTGACCAGATGTCAAGCTAAGAAAAGAAAAATAAAGGTAAGAGTAAACATCAAGCAATGGATGCTTATGCCCTGGTCACAAATGGATTCAAAATAACGGTGTAGTACCCAAATTTTACCCTGTGTGCCCTTAATCGCAACCCCTCTTAAACTCTTATAGCTACATCCCAAGAATCCATTTAACCTTTTAGTTAATGTGTTTCACCTGGATACTCCTGAACACTCTACACTCTCTTTTTAAATTGAAGAGTTGTTTAGCTCGATAAAGGAAAAAGAAAACATGATAAAAAGTATCATGGTAGAGGTACTTGTGTGTATGGTAATATGTTAATAAAAATTACTTAGATTCTCACACTGAACTGTTTCTTTTTTCAATAAAATTAAATAAAATGCATATATATATATATATATATATATATATATATATATATATATATATATATATATATATATATATATATATATATATATATATATATATGACTAACAAAAAGATGCTATAATTCATCTGGAAGATTTCTGTCTGTTTGTGTAAGAGTCTTCTGATTGATTCCTGCTCAACCCAAAGTTTAATTTTAAATAAGCAGTTTACATTTTTAACATCCAGAATGAGCTCATTTAATTTTTAATCTTAAATCTATAATGAATTGGAATTATTTACCATTTGCTGACTTGCTTTTGAGGTGCTTCATCTCCTTGAAGGATTTGCTTCAACATATATCTTTTCATATTATTTTGCTTTAAATTTTAAAAGAAAAAAAAAAAAAAAGACCTAAACAATCAGTCCTGCTTTAATAATTTCTGACATCCCGTTCATTAAGTACTCATGTATTTTGTTTTTCCTGTATGCAGTTTTCTTTGCAGCTGTGGATGAGTTTGTTTCACCTGCATCTAACAAAGACTGTGATCCTTGAGTGGTTTTGAAAGTGTTTTAGCATTTGTTGATCTCCGTGGATTTTCACTCAAGAACACGTCTTTGTATTTTTGCCACTTAAAAAAAAAAACAAAAAAATGTGCAAGATGTTCTATATTTCTTGGAATTGCCACATGTGAGAAGATGGAGTGCAGGGGTGGTCTGCTTTTTGTTTTGTCTCGGTTTTATTTAACTTTATTTTTCATTTTCTGTAACCCAACGTCATTACTCCATTTTGGTCTAAATTCTATTAGTGCTCCAAAACACCCTAGATAGGGTATTGCAAAAGAGTCCAAAGGTTCAAATCTCAGTAGACGGTGTATAATTTTATAATTTATTATCATAAATTTCCATAAATTAAATTAATATATAGGCATATATTAAGCACACATTAAAAAAACCCCAAAACATCTGCAGGACTTAGAAAACATTTCCACTTCATTTGACAGTTTAAAGGTCAGTTATGACTAGCCGTGCGTCTGATGTCCAGACTATTGTTTGGGGTTGAAAAAACCCATCACTAATCAACCCGTTAAGCAAAGGTCATCAGAAGAGTTTTCAAAGACGACAACAAATCAAAATGTTCTCTGATTCTAATATCAAACAGGCCTTGGTGTCAGCATTTATCAGAGAAATCAGACTCCATCTCCCCTCTGTCCTCAAACCCACCTCCATACACTGCTGCCCTTTGAAGTAAAAAGAATGCCGGATCGCAAATTACCCAAGAGATGTCTGAGATAGTCTTTGAAGCCCTACTTTGATAGCATAGTTTCCCTTCTCCTACCCCTTCCTCTCCCTTTTTTTTGTGTGTTTGGAGGTTCAGGCGGGCTCTGTTGGGCCTCTTGCATGTGGTTATGGTAAGCCATGTGGCATCGTTTGAATTGTAAGGACCAGAGAGGGGGTTTAAAGACAAAAGCCTGTCGATATTCTGCCCTGAACTGACACCCTGCACAGTCCCAAGAAGACCTACGAGGTTGATTCAAGGGCAGGAGTTTTCCGCTGCATTTCATACTGTAAAATAAAATAAAGTAAAATAAATGTACACTGGGATGAAACTCAACAGAACGCAAAGCTTGGGCAGAAATATTATTTATTTATTTATGATTAAACGCCACGCCTGGAACAATGGCTAGGGCAAGATGAAACGTCTCAGTTTAAGCTTGGGCAGAATTCATCAAGATACGTTTCTTGCGGTTTATATCATCTGATTGATATCTGCTCAACCCAAGGTTTAATTTTAAATAAGCAGCATGTATTTTTAACATCCAGAAAGAGCTCATCTCATTTTAAAGCTCCATCATTTTAAATCAATAATGAACAAGAATGAATTACTGTTTGTTAACCTGTTTTTGAGTTTCCTTCCAGAAGATGAGCAGATATTTAAACTCAACCTTGTTTCTGTTCTCTACTGTGTTTATTTAAAGCTGTCTCTTGTCATAAATAAAACAATACTTTACCTATTATTACTTGTGTATATATATATATACACACACACATACAGACACTTACACATTCACAATGAATATTTCATATTGTTTATGACTATTACATGCATTTAGATGATCAAAACACAAAAAATTCAATAATATTTTCACGACAGATTTACATATTTAAAGACTGAATTTAAAACTTTAACTACAACGCTAGAATCTTTTTTGACTCATTTCTAAATCAGACCATCAAAACTTAATCAGACGGTGTATTTTAAGTTGAATTTAATTGGGTTTCATTTTCAATTGCATTAATTAACTTTTTAATTTAAAAAATAATACATTTAAAACAACATACTGGCATATCATTCTACTGTTTGAAATGTTATAGCAAACGGTTTCATTTTTACAAAAATAACCAGTATGCACTATAAAATCGCAGCATACAGTAAACCGTACATAAGCACTCCATCCCAAACATATCCGCATGCAGCAATTAACTAATGCGTTTTTACCGCCATAATGAGAGCGGTTTAGGCCGCACTGCTGGTTTCCTGGTGCGTACTTTGCTGCGACTGTCAGTTTGAGCTTTCTCATGAAGCAGCAGAGGTTAATATGCAATTGCTCACCACACACGTTTGGACGCAGAGGCCCAGCGGCGCTCAGCACAAAGCACCGGCCTGGCAAGCAGTTCAGAAGATTCACATTCGCTGCCATAATTAACTGTGATCAAGCCTCTCCGCCGCTTTGATGGCCACCTCATATTAGTGTCACCAAAGAGTGTTCAAACGCTGCTGCTTTCGCAGAGACGTACAGATCGCTTCAGAATGAATGAGAGGACGCGGCTCAACCTGACACGGGGGACGTGAGGATAGAGGGTATCGCATACGTACATGCTTTTCATGTTCAAGAGAGAGCCGAACACATCGTGTGAATTATTCAACAGCCACGCAGAGACTTTTATCAATAGCTAAAATTCTAGGGATTTCACATCCTTACCTAAGCCAGAAGTACTCCAGATAAATTTTAAGGTTGAGCGGTTGAGTTTTAAACTAGATTTGAACAAGCAACGTAAATGAAATGTTTTACCTTTCCGTCCTCCGAGTATACGTTCTCATGATAGCCTCTGACAATCGTGCGGTCAATAAAAAGGCTCCTCATTACCACGATGGCTTTCAAAACCTTCCCCAGGGTGACCTGGAAAAGAATAAAACAACAGAAGACAGGATGAGTGGATGATATTTGAGCGTTTCTTTATTTTCTTCAACTTTTTTCATTCACAAAAATCGGGTTATCTGATAAAATTACAACACTCTTGAATTTGTCAAATATTTATTCATATAAATAATATATACACACACACTTTTAAATCAGTCTTAAGTATGGTCTTTACTCACTTTTAATAAAACTATCTGTAGCAAAAATCAAAGAAAGCCCTTGTGATAGAAATGACATACAGTCAAAAAAAAAGAAAAAAGCATCTGATCATATGCATAAAATACACAAAACATGCAAAAATAAATGGCAGTCATGGTAAAAAGTTTTAATACGACCACCAATTTAAAATAAATTTTAACACCAATTATCATTTGGAACATAAAGGTGGTTGCAATTAATATTTATTCAACCAAAATATATTCATTTTAGAGATTAATTGCACATTAGAAACAGCTGGTTTGGCCAATTTTTCTCAATTACTAAAACATACAGCGCAAAACCCCTCTCTTCCGAGAATTACTTTTTTCCTTCATGCCAAAAAAAAAAAAAAAAAAAAAGTTCACACTCCAGCCTGAAACCATCTGCTGTCAGGAGGGGTTTCGCTTGAGTCTTTTGGCTTAAATTGGGTTTAATCTAAGGCAAAGGATGAAATCCCAGTACAATATTCTTAAATCCTCACATTCACTTAAGTTTCCCGCTACGCACACCTCAGAAAGACAGATACAGTACAACATTTACAGGAACGGAGGGGTGAGGATCTCCGAAGCAACCCCTCGATATTTGCCAAAGCTGTTCAAACATCAACACCGTCCCGCGAACAAAACAGCAATGGGTTTTGGCTGAGCCCCACTTGCTGAATAATTTATGTATCAGGCACAGTGAGGGATGCTGGGTGAGCCTGGGCCAGGTCTAAATGCTAGCAGGGTGGTGACGGTTCTTTTTGTGGTCCCTAGATTTGACCCCACCGCTGACTGTGAAGGGGAACACACTCCGGTGGTATGAAAAAAGACGGACAACGGTGGACCAGCGTGATAAAGTTCAGCTAAAATAACACCCAGGTGACAAAGTTGGACATAAAAAGAAACCAAGAATCAGAAGAAATGAAATATCAGTTCATTTGAGATTCAGGGGAGAGTTTTCTGTTCCTCAGAGATCAGTTTTTATAAATGCCAAACCAATAATGCAATATGGAGGGGGCCGCTATTATATAAAGGGATTTTAGTGAGGCAGAGCTGAATGTACTATTGTGGGAAAAAAAATGAATTCAAATGAGATTGCATGAGCATTACAACGGATGGATTGTCTGGGAGTCGATGAAGAAAAGCAAACATGTCACTGAAGTCCAGCCAAAGAGTCTAGTGAGGTTCTATGCATACATGAATAAATATATGAATAGGAAATTATTTGTTGTTTGGGTGAAAGAGCTGATTGTAAACACGAAGCATATCCGTTGAAGGAGATGTCACTGCCATAGATTCCCACACCTGGTAATTGGAAAACTTTTACAGAAGATTGGGTCTCACTACGAGAAATGGAGATGCACTTTCTCAGACTTCATTACAGTATGTAAATTAGCTCTCCAAATGGATAGATAAAAAGCACTTCAAGTAAATAAGTTTCAACCTAATTTATTTTACAGTGATATTTTACCATTATTTATAAACTACTAAAGTAATGTTATTTTATTTTTTCGTATTTCCAAGTTTAAGTCATTTCCTAGCACGGTCAAGATTCAAGAAAGGTAAGACAGCGTTAAAATAATCCATGTGACATCATTCATTCAATGTTTTGTTAAATAATTTTTTTTACATTTTCATTTTATTTAGCCGCAAAACATCTTGCAGCTTTGTAAAATGACGATGAACCCTTGAGGTCACATGGACCTCTTTACCACGTTAGGATCCTTCATGTCTATGGAAGGGTCAGAGAGGTCTTGGAATGCATCAAAAAAATCTTAATATGTGCTTCAAAGATGAATAAAGGTCTAATGGGTTTGGAATGACATGAGAGCGAGGAACTCTCCATTTTTTAAAAATAGGATTAAAATATGATGCTTGAAGTAGTTAAAAAAAACCCAAAAAACGAGTTTGACCATTTTTGTCTCCATTCAGGCGGTCTCTGGAGATAGAACTTTTAGCATAGCTTAGCATAGGTCATTGATCCCGATTAGACCAGAAGCATCTCGTTTAAAAATATAAAATCATATTTTGCTATTTAAAACTTGACTCTTCTATAGTTACATTGTGCACTAAGACAGATGGAAAACTAAAAGTTGTGGTTTACTAGGCTGATATGGCTGGGTACTGTACTCATTCCGCCGTAATAATTAAGGAACGTTGCTGCGGTAACATGGCCGCAGTATATGCATTAATATGTCACACAGCGCCTGCGAAAAATAGTATTTTTTAATCATTTTAGAGGGGTTGTGGTTAAGAGCACACAGGGTAAAATTTGGGTACAATTAGTTTGAATCAGCTTGTGATGAGGGCATAAGCATCCATTGCTTGATGTTTACCGTTCTTTTTTTTTTTTAGCTTGACATCTGGTCAAAAGTCCAACTATCAGGCATTTCAAATAGTGAGTGAACCAGCAAATGCATCTAAGATCCTTCACTACGGTACTATGAAGTATACTATGGCATTCTTTTTATTTTCTACCACATAATCATTAATGCATTATTTCTAAGCATTATAAAGCAAAGATAAGAATAAATCCAATATACATGTAAGGTACAATCTAAATTTGTGCATGTAACTGTGGTAATACCATGGCACTTATTTAGTCTATTCTATCCATCTTTTTCCAGAGTAACCGATGATTCTAACTTTTGGATTCTGTTCTGTTCTTCAAAGTTAAAGTGGGACAGAACAAACTGACTGAATTATTAAACAAACATTTTCAGTGTAGTTAAATATATAAATTTGTGCACGGTTATGCTGCACTGTTATTGGCTGCCAAAGTAACAGCTTTCTGTTAAAAAAAAAAACTATTCCTTTAAAGCACTTGTATTGTGCAACGCCAAGTCTGTCTTTGTCTGGTACTGTATGCATTGCATTTTATGTAAAACGTTGACATGAGAAAACAATTCCCCTAATAAAATAATGTGTTAAAATACTGTGCTGTTATCAGAAAATCTTTGCCTTGACTAGAAATAACAGAAACCAGAAAAGTCTGGCAAGACCTCCTCATCCAGGAAAATGTGGATGGGTACAAAAAAAAAAAAAAACCCTCAAAATAAAGCACTTACATTTTTAGACAAAGAAAGAGTAATATACTGGGAATACAGGAAAATGTGTCCAACAGAAGAAAGGAAGTCAAAAAGGTTTGAAACCGAAATTATTTTTCTAAAATATCCCTACACGATTCTCCTGCGATCATTTGACATCAAGCAAACAAGAGTGTACAGATATCTAGCGTACGGTACACTGACAAGTTCACTCACACACACTCACACACGCACACACACACACAAAACCTTCAAATCTCAACAGTAGGGGGAAAAGAAACTCTGTAGACATGATCAATCATGTCAAGATCCAGCAGAACTACCCATTCAGACACGTCCGTACTCCGTGAGCCTCACAACACATGTTTTTCCCGCTTTATGGTTTGCTTATTAAATTCATGTCTGTCAGAGTAGCTGAACGCCTGGCCTCTGCCCGGAGCCGCTTGGTGCTGGCAGCCGACACCAGCACTCACAGCCTGAATCCATTACCCCTGACAGCCTTTAAAGTCATAGTTCTCCCAAATGTAAATTGAAATATTATTTTTCTTGCCAGAAAGGCAACTTGGAGGGTGGATGCCCAAAAACCAAAGCAGTTTATTTTTGTTCACTTATAATGGCTGCCTTAAAAACAAGGATTTAGTGAAGAAAGCAAGTATTTGAAGTATGTACGTGTATGTACTTACATTCCTATATTAAATACATTTATCGTACAATAGAGAACAAGCTAATTATAAACAAACGAAAATAAAGTGAATTCAAAGTGAAGAAAACACACACAAAAAAAAAACAAAACAAGAGTAAAGCAGAGTAAATAAAAATAATATAAATGTAAAAATTAAGCAAATTAATAAATAACATTAAACTAAAAAAACTAAACAGAAAACAGAAGTAGAATAATTAAATATTCATTAAAATATTTAAAATAATTACTTAAATATTTAAAAGTAGAATAAATGACTGAAATATGAAATAAAACTCAATAACAATTTTAAACAAAAAAATGTGAGATTCTCCTAGAGTGAGTTTGCCTTCTGGTCTTTCTTCTCCTTTCACAAGAGTCCTGCTGAGTGCTGCAGTAATAAAACCACAACTGATCACCAGCCGGTGGAGGCACAGAACTTCACACGCATTTTTTCCCACATGCTGAGTATATTTTTCTTTTTTTCTGGTTTCACCGCAAAATGATTTTTAAAAGATTTATAGAGACTGTGGACAGGACACATATGCGGATATATTGTGTTCCTATTACCTGTCATTCATTGATTCATCATGTAGAAACATCACTACATGCATACATTTTTTTTTTTTTTTTTTTTTTTAAACACACAACTGAAAACAATAATTTATGTTAAAGTATTTTGTTCTGCACAGAGAAGCAGAACTCCCCCAAAAACCATGATCCCTTAAAGCAGGATTTCAGGAGTTGATCAAAGGCTTCCGAATGAAACCGCACTTCCACAGCGAGGTTAATACATCCCAGCTTCCTAAAAACACACCACTGATGTGTGAATCACCGACGCAAGACATATCAAATGAAAAACAACCTCAAAAAGCCATAACTTCAAATTTGAACTTTCAGCACAAGAGAATTTGCGAATAGTAGCTCGCCGGTGTGACTCAAGCAATTTCTCATAATATACAGAAACCAAAAAAAATGCCAAATCCCTCGCCGTAATTCTAGGTGCGAAGCCAGTTAGTAAGCGTCAATAGCTATTTCTAGGCGCGCTTTCGGCTATAAGCTGGGAAAGTACGTTTCTGGCTTAGGGCCAGAGGAACATAAATACTAGAAAGAAAAGAAGTTGACTTTGAGTGTGGTAAACGTCAGGGCGTCCTGGAAAGGTTCATTAGCTGATCTTAAGTGCATCTCCGACCGACTGGATCGCAATGGCGGCAGATGGTATTTTTTATTTGGAGTGAGAGTGGGCTGCGGAGAGGGAGGGGAAAGTGGCAAAAACTGAGAGATTGGACAAAAAAGAAACAGTTTCTAAGCAACAAGTGAGATCTCAAATCAGCTGCGAACAAGGAAGGAAAGAAGCCAGGCGAGAACGTGGCCAAGCGTCCTGCTCCCCATGACCTTTCCTTTGAGAAAAATGGATCCTCATTCATTTTGCTTCAGACTAAAATAAGTTTCATGTTCGGCCGAACAGCTCTACTGTATGCTTTTCAGCTTCTTTCGAAGGCACGGCTGCATTCAATCTGGATCTTTAGCTTTGCATCCAATGGCACATTATTGTGCATAATTAGAAATAAATTCAAACAAAACCAAAACAAATAAGAAACCTAATAAAATGAAAAGAAAATCAAGAAATAATCAAAATAGACCAATATATATATATAAATAAAAATGAGAAAAATTATTACTAGTTCTACCTCATATATATCTATGCATCTATATGGACCTCAGTTACTGGTTATACATAACAGAGGTAATATAAGTCAATAAATATGAATGAATTTTTAAAAACTAAACTAATAAAACTACAAAGAAACCAAAGTAAAAAAGGAACACAAAATAAAATAAAATATGTATATTTTTCTTAATTAAAATATTTTTAAAATGTAAAATATTCATATGGCGAAGTTTAAAATAAAATATAGATTTTTATAAATAAAATAATATATATATTTAAAATAAAATATATTTATTAAATTAATTAAAAATTTAATAAAAAAATGCTAAACTAAGTGCCAACTGAAATGTGTGTATGTGTATATATATATATATATATATATATATATATATATATATATATATATATATATATATATATGTGTGTGTGTGTAAAAACAAATAATAAAAAAATGTGTGCGCACACTGTGTGTTCTCAAATATATAAAGTTTTAAGGTGCTTCTGCAAAATTAGACCAGGAGAGAGAAGCGAGGGAGGATTTGGGGAGATAAATAAGAGATTCCGAGTGTAGTCCAGCAGAATAACTCATGGGATATTGTTCATTAAAACGGATGTCCAGATCCTAAGGGAGAATCGCATGTGGTCTTTTTCACATAGCAAGTGCTGAATAAAAATAAAAAGATAAGCTGGAACACAATTAGCAAATCCGATAACGATTCAGACCAATGTGATCTGACTCAGTCTCTGAACACCATCAGTGTTGTCAAAAACGATACAACTGATTACATCGCTGAAAACGCACGTTAACGGCAGATGTGAAGGTGGCATCTCATCTTACACCTAACAGGGCTGTCGCTGCGCTCTAAATAGCACCGGGGGGAGCTGTTTTTAGGGAAAAATGTCAGTTGGAGCGATTTTGAGGTGCACAAATTGCGTTATTTTGACAATCTTGGAAACCTGAACGCCACAGCTGAGGTCTCAAAGAGTGTCCACCTCATTAGCTTTCAGAGCAGCTTACTGTACCATCAAAAAAACACGAGGAACAAGCTGACACACCATAACACCCCTGAGTGCAAAGAGGGGTGTTTTCCAATAGCCTCTTCCACCCCGCTCTGACCTCTCCACCTCACGCCGCTTCTGTCCTCATCAGCACAATGCCACACTCAAAGGTCGTTCAGGAATACCGCTGCCTCACGCCCATCCGCCCCCGGGCTTCCGACTGCCACGGCAGCGACCTTGAGGCGGGAGAAATATTTTTAATGTAGATCAATAGCAGAACAAGGTCACTTTAGAATTCAATTAACAAAAAAATTGTTTGACTCCGCTCCAGTGTGAACCTTTGAGCTGACCAACCAGTCCACAATTATTCAGTCAAGGTGGAAAGAGAAGGCAAGGGAACAAGAAGGGAAGTAGCCAGAGAGAGTCACGTGGACTAGCAGCACGCAATCTGACACACTGAGCCGTTCATACGGATGATTCAAATTTGGATCTGACTTATATGTTTAATGTACTCTAAATATTGTTGTTTTATTTATTTTTTTTCATATTCTGTCTGGATTTACACTATTCCACTTGTTAATCAGACCATCTATGAAATAAATGAACAAATAAAGATTCTATTTTAAAATATTACTATTACAATTTTATTATTACGCTAGAATTTAAGTCTTGAGTTTTTTTTATGTTGTTAAAGCGTCTTATACTAACCGCATCTGCATTTATTTGATCAAAATAATAATAATAATAAATAGCAAGACTTCTGTGAAATATTACAATTAAAAGTAACACTTTGTTTTTTATTAATACTCCAGACTGTCTTTACACACACACACACACACTTTTTTTTTTAGTTGCAATATTTTTTCCTCCCAAAAATATATATTTTTTTAACTTTTTAATAATGTTAGCAGGTCTGTAATGCGTTATATTGTGTTAATTAGCTAGTATTTTTCAAAATCAATCAAAAAAACCAAACTGCAGTTTAGATTAACTGTAACTGTAGTTACAACTGTGAGTTTTTACAAATTTTACAAATGTCTCCACAGCCAATCAATTTAATAAAAAGTGTTTTTAATTTAAATTAATTTCAGCTGAAAAAATTCTTACTAACTCCAAGTCTTTGAACAGTACTGACAATAATAAAAAAAAATAAATAAAAAATTACATTTAGTCATTTAGCGGACGCATTAATCCAAAGCAACTTAAAGAAATCTAGCTTTTTTTTCATTGTAATTGACCAATCAGAAAGAAGACTCCAGAGATACAAGATATAAAATGTGAGCAGATCAGTAAATATGCAGTGATGCAGAAGTGGGAATGTGCGCGACATGAGAGCCCTTTCTAGAATCTAGAGCTCAAAAATCACTATCAGCCGTTCACAGGCTTCAAACATACTGTATATTCTAGTGAAGCCAGTTAAAAGCATCTCTGTGCAGCTGCCTATACACGCGTTCATTTCCATACACACTGCACATCTGTAACTCAGGCAGAACCCTGCGGGACGTTTCGCGTTCATGACTCGCTTTGATCCGGACCGCTGCAGGAGTGACAAGCTCCAGTTTGTGACAGCGCTTTTAAAAGTCGGTTTTGAGATCTAAAATGCATCTCTTCACTGCTCTGAAAAAAAAAAAAAGAGTATATTGTACGTCACGCTTTAGCATACAGTTAATAACTGTCATGGAAGAGGCTACGAGGTTAAGCTAATGGAATTACAGGTCCAAGGAAAGCAGTGAGAGGGCCTGAGAAAGATGCATTTTCCATGCTAATTAACATCCCCTAATTATGGTAGGGCAAGGCTGTTAGGCAGAATCTGCCCATAGAGAGCCATCCCGTGCCCCAATTAATGCCATCGCACTCTGCACAGCCGGGCCTGTTTACAAACTGATTTTAAAGAGATGCAGCACTGCTGTGGAGAAAGCTTGATTGCTTCTTGTTATAAAAGGCAGATGTGTACCACACTGTGATGTTTTCTAACCCTCCCTTCCGTTCACTGCTATTTGTACATCTACAGGAAAGGGACAGGAACACAAATTGGAAATAAGCTCATCTCTAATATAGTGGTTCTCAACTGGTGAGCAACAAGGACAACAAAAAAAAAAAAAGTGAATAAATAAAATAAAATAGCAATATGCAAAGTAAAGTAAATTAATGTTAAATAAATATAAAAAATAAAATACAAATTGAAATTTGATATTAAATGCAATGGAAAGTAAATAAATATGAAAAATTAAAAACACAACTGAAAAAAAATTGAAAATGACAATATATGATTTTATTATATCTGATTTTGTAAATAAATTGGATTATGTAAAAAAACAAAACAAAAAAAAAAGACAAAACAAATGGGACCTACAGTTTTTAAACAGACAAATCAATTAAATGACAAATGTCTACTTTTGTAGAACCCTATCAAATTCAAAAAGGATTATCTTTATTTACACATATACAATCTGTCAATCAAACTGCCATTTTTTTTTTGAATGCTTTGTTGCGCATCGTACAAAAGCGCGTCCGACGAAGGGCCTGGCAGCGATTTAGCCCCACGGTGACAGATCACTCTGGCCTGCCAACTGGGCCATCTGGAAGTGCATGCCCTGTGGGTGTGAACCACTGAACTCCCACTGCTGTGGAAGGGGCATTTGTAGTCTTCCTGGCACCGCTGCCAAGATCCCTCAGTCTCCCTTTCCTCTCAGTCAGCGTTGCCAAAAGACATGACGGCAGCAGAGAAGTGTCAGAGGAAGTCTCAAAGGTAAGGGGGATGGTGTGTGGTGTGAATGACCCAACTGACAAGTGACATCATCTCAGAATGTGATAATTCAGCCCAAAAAGGCTGCAAAACACCATCTAGGTGGAGGGGAATACATTACCAAGAGACATGAAAAATACCAGTGATACACTGAACCATTGGCAAAAATATCCAATGACCCATTGTGACAACATAATGTTGCAGTCAGGGGTGTCATACAACTATTTTCTTTTCTATTGAGGAAGTCTAGCTTGGCTCGCGTCGTGCCCTAGCTGAGATGAGACATGACTAAAGAGGAAGAAAAATGTGTAAACAACACGTAAATGATGACAGAAGCAAAGGGGAATGATCTGTGTGGCCCAGTTAGACTGGACAAATTTGAATAAATACGTGATTTCTGCCACACCATACAAGACAAATAATATTGCACCTAAATTAATAACTATAATGTGTTTTTGTAATACTTTAATATGTATTGACAGTTTTAGTTAAAACTATTTAGTTTTAGTAATTTAGTAAATTATTAAATAAAGAATATATATATATATATATATATATATATATATATATATATATATATATACACACACACACACATACACATACACATACATACACACAAAATTAATTTAGCTTAAGTTTGAATAAGCAAGACTTGTAGCTGGAATTTGTTTTCCTTGCTTTTACTATATGCACTGTGATCATTAACGTAACAATCCAAACCTGGCATTATGCCAATGTCTTGTTAGACCCAAAGGCATCTTTAAAAGCTTGAAAAACATTTAATACGCAATTACTGCTAAGATAAGGAATCTAACAAGTAACTTTCCACATTTGCAAAAATTAAAAAATACAAAAGTCATAATTGCCTTAACACCACATGCAACTAATGATCAGCATAAACAAACAATAAACTCAAACGAACCAGTCGTTGTTGGTGTGGAAACGGCACAGATCATAGCAATTTCTCCTAATGCAGCTAAAACGGTTGCTGTAAATCATTCAGGTAGAGTTTATCTGGAGTAGACGGTCACTCTCTTCTGTCCGCCTTCCATTATCATGCATGCACCCTCCAAAACTTTGAAAGTGTGGAGCGAACTCCTCAAAGAGTCAACAATCCCAGCCCCTCTGGGATGTTTTCAGGGACAACTCACAAGGAGACTGACAGGGAAGTCAACAGAGAGATTGCTCCTCGAGTACAAGGGCATGCAGCTCTCCTTCGCCATTAACTCTTAGACACCATTAGTCAGAAAAACCTTCTACACGACTGCACTTTCTTGCTCTCCTGCTTCATTAATGCCACTGGAAATGGAAAAATTTAGCATTTTCTACAGCTTGTGTTCATTACTATGCACAAATATTGCTTTGCTAAATTTTATAGTTACTACTAGAAAATGAACACTTTCAAGAAGTGACATTTAAATTGTGCCTACAACAACCACTTGTCATTCTTAAGCAGACCGTAACAAACAAATCACTAGAATATAAAGAAGGCCCTCTTGAAGTGATGTGTGTGACACAAATCTCACCAACAGAACTGCAGATGTCCCGTTTGGCCGGAAAAGCTCGATTGACATATCTGGAAACATCCGTCCGATTCTAGATATGACATCATCAACATACCTGAAACAAGAAAAAATAAATTATATATACACACATTTTGTTTTTCAAAGCTCAAATACACACATACTTGTGTGTGTGTGTGTGTATATATATATATATATATATATATATATATATATATATATATATATATATATATATATATATATATATATACATATATATATATATATATATATATATATATACACACACACATACACACACACACACATTATTTTTTTTGTCACAAAAACAAAGCTATATTATCCAGCTCTTTGTATAATATTTTAAATTGGTTTAAATGAGTTTTAAAAGGCATAAGTTTAATTTCCTAAAGGCAACAAGTAAAATTTTTGCTCAAGTTTTTGACATTTTAGTTAAGCTTTAATAAAATGATCAAAAATTTTACAACACTGATGTAGCCACATAAATCACACCACCTTGTTTTTAGTACAGCTGTAAATAATAATAAATAAAACAAGTGAAATGAACATCAGAGGCAACAACAAATACTGTATAAGCACTACTCCGAATGCATTAAGGCATCGATTTGCATCCACCATCAACAAGAGACTCCACTGTTCCACATCTGACATAACCTTCAGTGCTTCAGAAGAAAACGAATACTTAAAACCCTGCCAGGGTTGCTCAACAGCCTCGTTAGACATCAATAAATTGGACTGAGAGTGCCAAAAGCCTTCAGCCATCCCTGGAGTCAGCAGAACAGTCCCCAAGAAGAGTTGCCCAACATGTATTGTGGGGTCATTGCTAATAAGGGTTTAATGAAAATCTCCGTTGCCATCAGCTATCAATAGACTTGAGGGACTGGCCCTGCACACAGACGAGGAAAATAATTCATTAAAGAACGACGGTGGGCGGCTGGTGGAGGGATTTGCTTAAAAGTCATTTGAAAGTTATTGGACCAACTATGGAGATAATATTTCTTAACGCAGGTTGTGAAGAAGCCAGGTAGCCCTCGGACAGGTGCAAACAAGGACATGCATGTGCTTGCGTACACACACGTCTGAAAGTGCAATGCAGCTGGAGGAATCGACAAAGATTAAGTTGCCTCATCACGTTGAAAGTTCTCCCCGATTTTCCTGCAACAGCATTTTCTTTCCCAGAAGGGGAGATCAAAAGCAAAGAGAAATTGTTAAACATACCTCTCTGTTTGTTCGCAATTTCCCTCGTGCCTGCACTAAGGTTGCTCATTTACCAGCTTAAATTAAATAACAGCATATTAAATAGGCGAGAACATCGCTAGAGTTTATCACCGGCTCGACATATGCTTAGTAAAATCTTTATATAAGGAGTTTGGGAATCTTTAGGCCGAGAACAAACTAGATTTGAACTTTTCGGGAGAAAACGTGAGCAGTGCTTGTGCATGCAAAACTTGCTTGTACAGTGCTACGGCACTTCCATGCAGTTGCTAGGGTGTTTCGGGTGGTTGCTAGGTGGTTTCTCACTATACTAATTGCATCTGTAAGGATGTTCTGGTCTCTAGATATGGTTGGGGCTTTTCAAATCGATGAACACACCTCACCACAACATTTCCAACGGCTTGTCTTGAAGCACATGCTGTGGGAAAAGTTTCGCATCAAACTCAATAATTAAGAAAGGGGTTGAAATCCCTAACCTTTAATGGATATTTTGCCCCACAAATTCAGTATGCGGTTCCCTCAATTCACTATCTTCGAAAAACAATAAAAGATATTTGTAAGGAAACCTAAGAAGTTTATGTTGCTCCAATGAAAGTTCAGTAAACCAAAACTTATATCTTAAATGCTTGTATTAAACCACTCATATTCATATGGATTAATTATGGGTGAACTATCCATTTAAGGGTATTAAAGAGAGTTATATGTACTAAAAATGGAAGAGGTATTCTCTGCATTTCTCACGTACAGATGATAATTTGAACGATTCCCGTTCATATAAATCAGTGAATACAACTAATAAGGCGACACGCACTTTTAAACGTTGTTCAAACTGTATGAATCTTTATCATTATTGGGTCGTCGTGTATACACTCTGCCAAAACACATTTCAGTTTTTTTTTGTTTTTTTTTTATCTCGTTAAAACATTTCCTTTTTCTCTGATGCTTCACCTACAGAAGAAGAGAGTGTAAGGTTTAGTGGTCGAGCGATAAGGTTTTTTTTTTTTAAAGGACGTTGCCAAAAACAGGGCATCTTGAAAAGCAGTGCAGCCTATGTCCAAATAAAGCCTATGTCAAAAATTAGAATTAATATTTAAGAAAGGAAAAATCATTTGAAAATGGATTAAAATATAAATGTATTATATTTTAAGTATTTTTCACAAATATACATTTAACAAACATTATTTAAAATTGTAATAAAAAAAAAAAAAAAAAAAAAAAGTAAATACTATAACACACAGGGCACTCAAAATTCTGTGGCAAATATGTTGATTGTGGATACACAGGCACACTTTACAAAATCTCAACTAGATTCGACCAAAGACTATAGAATACCTTATAATATGATTATAATGTTTGCTTTTACATTTCTAATTAACATTAAAGCAATAATTATACTTTTTTGTATACATTTTAATTCCTTTGTTTAAGAGTTCTATCTGATTATTAGACTTTTATCAGTATTAAACAGAACTGAACGAAAACGGCAAAACTTTTTCAAAATAAAAGTCTGATGAGTTGTCAAAATGCTCATTTAAAATGCTAGTTTTAAATATTCATTTGTATTAAAGTGACATGCAATAAAATGTCTTGCTGTTGACAGAACTGTTTGAGACAAAGTAAAAACACTACCATTGAGAAATTTTAACTAAACTGTTACAGATTTTTTAGTAAGGATCATATCAACTTGTGGAACATTGGCATCCGATGACACCTTTAAAACAGTGTCTACAGCAGTGATGCCAACTGCTTTCAGTTGAAAGCAGCTAAAACTGGAAGCTAAATATCACTAGATGACATCATAATGGCAACTTCACTATATAAAAGATGATAAAAATAGATCAGTGGGCAGATGAGAACTTAGATAAGGTTTGTCCAAGAAGATTCTTTATTTGTCTCTAACTTTTGAAAAAAATAGTTAAATTGCAACACTGGTCTCCACGTCAGACTGGTAGATGGTGTTGTCACTTTGTGCAAGGAACTCCATGCAAATACTAATTCGCGTAACATTGTTATTTACTAATTTTCCAGTTTATGCAGATAAAGGTGCTGCTTACATTTTGACAAGATTGCATTTTCAGGCCCCAAAATGTTGTTGTGGTATAAATGAAAAAAAAAAAAAAAAAAAAAAAAGATTTTAAAAATTAAGTATGAATTATATTTTGTTGAAAACAGTGTTGGGTAAAATCACTCTATGAAGAATAGTAGGAAGTACGGATGCACAACATTGGATTTTTTCCGATATACACACACACATATATATAGATACACATACATGTATATTATTTAGTTTACAACTGTCATATTTGTATTTTTCTTTTCATGTTAGCTATAGCTTCTGACCTTTAAATCAAAACATACTCATGTCATAACTTCAAATACTTTATTATCAGAAACACAGCTAAATAAAAGTGGGTCAACAGAGCCCCCTAAAGTATTAGAACTCCACATCGAATGGGCCGATTCCGATTTTAACATTTAAAGCCCATACTGGTCGTTCCCGATATCAATCCGATAATATTGTGCATCCCTAGTAGGAAGTGACTAAAAAGTACTTGCACAGACATTACTTGAGCAGCTAACTAAAGAAAATTGACATAAACATCAAAAAAGTCAAAAAAAGAGCTCAATTAAAAGAGCTTTAAATGAAATTATTTAAATTCACACGGAGACAGGATGTCTTAAAAGTATGCGATATTGCATGCTAGCTTGACATGAACCAAAACCTGCTCCTCCAGCCAATCACGGACACTGCAGCCAAGCAATTATTTTATTCCTGGCATAGGTGGTTTATTGGCAATAGAATGTCTGGGATGTAACCAAATAGGGTTAGTAATTACATCTCCATTGGCACCACAGAGGAGTGTCTGCACGTTACAAGACAAGACATGTTTTAATATCTCCATGCTTCGTAACTCATAATCTCTGGAGTGAAACCCACCTAATCTCCATGCAAACTAACTCATCATTGCTGGACTCAGAGAAAAGGTTTTTTCTTCTTCTGTGGCTCTGATTGTTTTCTCAAGCCAAGCAGAGCATGAGACTCATAATGGATTTTAGGCACAGCGAGGTTTAGATTAACATATCGAACATTACTTGCACATCAACAACTGTACACTCATTAAATCACTGTGTCTTCGCTCTATAAAGTCAATACCTGCCTGCATAGATTTTGTGGTCCAGGATATGGTCAAGAATGTGTAAAATCAGTCAAAAGCACTGCCTGCACGATCCAAAATTACATCTCCCTATGGTAAAAAACCCCCCAAAAACTAAATATACGAGTAAAAAATATGTATTAAACGTCGGAAGATTGTGTTGTAATTCCTTTTTTTTAACATTTATATTTAAACTGTATATTTTTGAACAACAACAAAATAATTAAGCAATTTTCTTCACAAAACTTTCTTCACATATTTGTGGCACAATTTACCGGTCCAAAAAAAACAAAAACCAAAAAAAAAAAAAGCAGCATTTTTTTATTTTTGTTCTACATATATTTTATTTATAACTATTTCACTCAAGAGACCACATAGAAAACTAATTTATGTATTCTGGATAAAAGTCTAAAATTAAAATATTAACCTAAGTTATGCAGTGTTGCAGTTCCTCATAGTTCCTGCCAAACTAGCAAATTTATTTACTCACCAAAGCCAATATTTACTCCCATTTGGTGCTTTGGCTGCCTTGAAACCACAGTGTTTAAAGGTCCTTGTTAAAAGTCCCTCCCTCTGGCCCTGCCCCAGGCCACCTTTCTGAACAGGTTTTTAATTGTCTACTACCCATCTGCCCTGTTACACCACTGCACTGTACAGGACGAGACCAAGAAAGGTCAAGAAATCCAATGGAAGAAGATGTGGCTGTATCCTCTGACCTTGGGTGTGCTGTAACGCTGTCAATCAGTGAGGCACCATGGGCCATTTGGCCAGTGATGGCTTCATTTTGGATTAAAATATTCAGTAGAAACTCAGAAGACAAAATTCAGGAGACAATTTACTCACTTGACCAGGTGTAATGTCTCAGGCGCTGTTGAGGAAGCTACTAGCAACTCAATTAAAAGTATTTAAATCGCAGTCAAGTCAGCCCTCAGGAAAAATAGCGATCTGCTGTCTTTGTTCATCTTGTACCATAAAACTTTTTTAACCAAATCACCTGAACTGTAAATGTCATGCATCTAAAATCTCTGCCGAGCTAGAGAACAATGCCATAACACATACTAGTTAATGAGAAACACTTAAAGAAATGTATATGTAGGCACAGACAGTGAACTGTCATTTAGTGCAGCTTTTCACATGCTGGATGAGAAACGAACCAGACTGACTTGTGACAAAGCAGAAATTTCTCTTTACTTTTATTTTTTTCCTTTTCTTTTTGCATGCACTTTTGAAAAGCCAGAAGTAAACGTCAGTTCTGTACAGTACGACTTTTATTGCATCTTTAATACATAGACTTAATAAAAGCACCTGCCGTAGCATCTTCGTTTAACGTGTTGCACTAAACATTATTCGATTTAACATTTTGAAATGATTTATTTATAGCATACTTTGGTTTTATTTAGTCTTACCTTTTTTCTTTACACCAAATTTAAAAATGAAAACGAATGCTGTGTGTTGATTAAATAACATCATTGATTGACCAGTTGAATGTGTTCACTAATAACTATGCGATTAATGCTATACATTTAATCTTTTCTTTTAAGACCAGTTTTAGGAAGTTTCAACCCAATTTAAAAAAGCTGAATGCTGAGGTCACTTGTATTGAATTTACTTCACAGTTGCAGCCGTTCATTTCCGATGGTTATGGTTTAACAGGACAAACTGGCTTATGGCTATTGAAATAAATTAATATCTTATGTATACTTTTTTGTTTGTTGCTAAAAAAACATTGTCAGAATCGGACAGTTTGCTTGTAAAATGGTATCGAAATTGATCATGAAAAATCCTGATCGGTGCATCACTAATTATAATAATATAATAAAGATCTGTATTTTCTATGAATAAACATAAATCGCTAAATCAGTAAATGAAAATAAGTCAGGCACTGGCAAAACATCTAGGGATGCATAACAATGATCATAAATTTAAGGAATAGTTCACCCAAAAAAGATAATTGTCTTCATCTACTCTCAGTCCTGTTGTTCTAAAACTGTATGACTTTCATTATTACATGGTGGGGGACAAATTTGTGAAATAAAAGAGCCAATGCATAAATGATGACAAAATCTGGGGGTGAACTATCCCTTCAATGGTTCTAATTTTACACTGAAAAAAACAAAAACAAAAAAAAACAATTACTGTACAAAAATCCTCAAGTGTTGGGCTTTTTTGATGTAACAAAATACTAGCTGGAGTTATTTGAGGGGATGAATGACTACACCATTAGATTCTGTAGAAAGACGCAAATGTTGGTTTTCTTTTTTCTAGCAAGCTTGTACTCTAAATGCAAAGTTAATGAATGCTCCATGGACATGTAGGTTCTGCTGCACAGTTTAAGGATCTAGTGTAGTGTGATTTGAATGTTAATGCATCAGATTATCATCCAGATGATGAAACATTTTCAGCGGATTACATGCCAACCGCTGAAAAACTGATGCGGCCACAAGAAAGGGCATCTTTAGACACCCCTGAGGATGGCAGGAAGTCAGTGTCAGGAGACCACAAAAAAGGAGATGCGTGTACTTTGTTCATCTTGATGTAACGGGGTAACATTGCTCTCTCAGTGTGATGGATGATACAAAGTGATCAAATAGCCCTTTCTTGTGACTGCATGTGAGGGTGAGATGAATACTGATAAATGAGTGCTGTCTTCCTCTCTTTCCTTTAATCAGGGATCAGCTATGACTAAAATTTTCATAACACTCTGCTCTCTAAGCTTTGCTGCAATGCAGCATAGGAAAGAGACACTTCTTGACCAGCGTTCCCTTCAGTCTGGTTCCATGCCAACTTAACTCACATAAAAACAGACAAATTGAATTTTTATTTATTTTTAATATCAATCCGGTTAAATTCAATTTTGAATTTGAAAAGTTACTTAAATATGATATATCCATATATCCATCCAACTATCCACTCATTAAACAAAAATATCAGAACAAGCGTATGAATTACATTCCATCAATCATTTCATCCACTAATCGAAAGTAAAAATATCAGAAAATAAATGTATGAATTCTATCCATAATAAAAAGTAAAAAATAATAATAAAAATGTTATTTCTATCCAGCTATCTATACTTCCACCAATTCATCCAATAAGCCCTCAAACTTCAATCCTTTCTAAACTTTTTTTTAAACTTGTTTTTCAAATACATTTTGTCTAGGCAAACTTTTATTGATTAAAATTACAGTAAGTTTTCAGAAAATCACTGTAAATATTTTAAATAAAACTCAGGAACTAAAAAGAGATTTGATGTCATTTCTAAATCAGTTCTGAACAGAACACAGTTTAGAATGTTACTGTACGAATACATAAGTCTACGTAAGACTAAAATGCCACCTCTTCATTTCAATCTTAATCAAAATTCAAAAGCATCTTTTCAAAGAACGAGACATTACAACCAACTCAGTGAAAATGAGGAAGAAACCCTGGGAAAAGACTTTGGGAGGCTCAGCCGGGGAAGCCCATCAGACTGGCACCGTTTTAAACACTTTCACAACAAAGCATTCACAAATGTAAATTTTTAGCAGATGTTATCCGGACTCTGAAATGAACTGATTTACAATAAACTAGAAATCTATGCTATGTGCACATTGGAGGAATGGAGACGGAGTATGACGGACACAGGTCGTAGCTGCTGTTAATTATAGTAACATGTAAAGTAAATCTGCAGGTCTCATGCGGGTGGATTGGTGAATTAGTCTCGGTTCGGTAACTGTGGCTTTTCCTGTCTGGCCGATGGGAGCAGAAGGCACTAAAATGACAACAGCACTCTTGCATTGATCCTAAGAGGGCGGCAGTCTCATATCCTGAGGATTCAAAAGCAACAGAAAGCCCCGAGAGGCCAAAACAAAGGTGACCTTGAGCTGAGTGGGGTGACTTTTAATATATATATATATATATATATATATATATATATATATATATATATATATATATATATATATATATATATATATATATACAGTGGCAAGAAAAAGTATGTGAACCTTTTGGAATTTCATGGTTTTCTGAATAAATTTGTCATAAAATTTTATCTGATCTTCATCTAATTCATTGGTATTGACAAACACAATGTGTCTAAAAGTAATAACACAAAAAAAGTCTGATCTTTCTTGTCTTTATTGAACACAATCATTCAACATTCAAAATGGCAGTGGAAAAAAAGTGAACTGGTTGACCCCTGGCAGCATAAACCTCAACCAGGCACTTCCTGTATGTGGATCAGACCTAGGCTATTTTATTCTTCCTGGCAGAACTGCTTTAGCTCTGTCATATTCTTTGGACGTCTCATGCTGTCTCAATCCATAGCATCTCTAGCTGGTGGGCCACTCCAAAAGTTTTGTTTTTCTGAAGCCAATCTGTTGTGGACTTGCTCCGGTGTTTTGGGTCGTTGTTCTGTTGCATCACCCACTTTCTACACAGTTTCAGCTGATGTACAGACATTCTCACATTATCCTGAAGAATTGTCTGATATACTTGGGAATTCATCTTCCCCTCAATGATTGCAAGCTGGCCAGGCCCTGATGCAGCAAAGCAGGCCCAAATCATGATGCTTTCTCCACCATACTTTACAGTTGGGATGATGTTTTCATGACGATATGCCATGCCCTTTCTACGCCAGATGTAGTGCTGTGTGTTTTTTCCAAATAGTTCAATCTTAGTTTCATCAGTCCACAAAACATTTTGCCAATACCGCTGTGGAGTGTCAATGTGCTCTTTTGTAAACTTAAGGCATGCAGCAATGTTCATTAAGCAGCGGTGTCTGCCGTGGATACCCTGCTTGTTCAGTGTTTTACGTATTGTAGACTCATGAACAGATATGTTAGCAAGTTCCAATGATGCCTGCAAACCTTTGGCTGTCATTCGGGGTTGTTTCTTTACCTCATTGATGAGTGTTCGTGACTTAAACAGTCCCAAATTGTCGTAGATTGTTTGCCTAACTGTAGACTGGTGAATTTCTAAAGTCTTTGAAATAACTTTGTAACCCTTGCCAGCTTCATGTAAATCAACAATTCTTGATCGTAGGTCCTCTGAAAGCTCTTTTTGGCGAGGCATGGCTCACATAATCATGTTCTTCTTGTGCAGAGCAAACTCCAAAGGTTTGAGGGTTTTTATCAGTCAAAGTAGCTGTAGTCCACACCTCCAAACTTATTATCTTAACAAGACTCCAGGTGTGTTCAATTAGCTGTTTTGAGGTCATTAACTCAAGACTTACTTTTTTCACTGCCATTTTGAATGTTGAATGATTGTGTTCAATAAAGACAAAAAAGATGTGTTTGTCAATACCAATGAATTAGATGAAGATCAGATAAAATTTTATGACAAATTTATTCAGAAAACCATGAAATTCCAAAAGGTTCACATACTTTTTCTTGCCACTGTATATATATATATATATATATATATATATATATCCTAGTATGATTCGGGAACTCACTGATTAGCAGTTTCATTACCTTGGTCATCCCGAAATTCAAACAGTTCACAAAATGAACAGATTACATAAAGCATTTATCTAGGCATTTATCATATCATATAACTGCTGTCTGCTTAGCTGGTGGGAAAGTGTTCAAGCGCAGACACGAGCCCTTTGAGCCAGATTATATGAGTAAATGCTGTGTAATTCTGTTTACAGGATTAATATTGCGATGAATGCGCAGGATGGGACCAGCTATCATTCAGACTCTCCTCTGGGCTGCAATTATCAGGCTAGTTTAATATGCCGTGATTTTAAAACAAATCGTTTTGTAGCAACTCCTGCTGGTTCATTAACGGCAGTATGAGTGATTATAACAGACCGATTGAATAAATGAATCGGTAAAGCCTCCGATTTGTTGATTTGATTGGTTCGAAGGTTCTTTACGCCTCTGCTCGTTTTCTTTTTATCATTATAAAAGTTGAATCACTAAAACTGGCCATTCCTTTGCTTGCGATTTAGTTGGCGTGCTCAATCTAGGCCAGTTCCAACTGCAATAATTCATCACATTATCATTTATTTACGCTGTAAACATCTATTAAAATGCATTTAGAAACTTTGGTTTCGGGACAGCCTTACTTTGTACTGTCGGACCGCTCATTTAAGCAAGCAGCACTGTTGGACGGGAATGCGATCAGAACGCGGCCGCGTAAAAAAAGTAACATAAAAGCAAACGCGCATGAAGGTTGTGCTGCATAATTCATGCGCCGCTCCTTTTAGAAATGGCAAATTCATCAGGACAATGACGTTTGACAGAAGAGCCGCTGTCTCTGTTCACCTTGCTCCGTTCAACATCCTCCAACATCCAAAAAAAACAGCACAGCACGGTGCTATTAAAGATACACAGTGCATTGTAGACTGATGGGCTAGTCATCTTCAGGCCACTCTCAGTCGCTTAAAAGCTGATTTGTCATGAGCACCTTACTTTAGTGTACTGCTAATGTTTTTTGTGTCGATGGATGAAAACAAATCCATCAAATTCAGTCTTTTGAGCTGCTGCTTGTGACCTGGTGCAACAAAAACAGAACCAGTGGCATCGACACTAGCAGTTCTGACATTTGGAGAGGTCTTTTCATGTACAGACATTATACTGAAACTGCGGGTTAATGGGCACATAGGCGGTATTTTGAAAAACCATCACTTCCACTTAATGCCTTTTCAAACATTTATTTCTAAACAAATCACTCTCTCAGTTACTATTCACTTAATAGTGCACTCCACATAGTGGGCTAAAAGTGAACCAAAAGTTCAAGTTTAATAACAGCTCACGGCACTACGGCAACTTTGGCAATGTCAGGGGCAGCTATTTCCTGTCAAAGTTCAATTTACATTACTGTTCAAGAGTTTGGTCATTTATTTATTTGATTTTCAAGAAATTAACATGTTTATTCTTCACGGATGCATTCCACTGATCAATAGTTTCATTAAGGCACTTACAAAACATGTTACAAAAACTCTTTTTAAAAATTGCTGTTTGATTACACATAAGAATGATTATCGGAAGGATCTTGTGACATTGAAAACTGGATTACTGGCTACTGAAAATACAGATTTTCCGTGACAGGAATAAATAACTCATAGAAATCAACAGCAATAATATTTCACAATATTACTGTTTTTACTGTATTTTCAGTCAATCAAAGAAATGCAGACTTGTTGAGCATAAGAGAGGTCTTTCAAAAACAAACCTGAATTCCAACTTTTGAACAGTAGTGTAAAATTTTGGAAAGACCAAAATCTCTAAAACCGTTTGTCAATCTTCAGGTGAAAAATGTGTATTTGTGAATCATTCTCCAAACTTTTATTTCCTCAGTTCACAATCCTCCCAGATACTGCATTTGATTAAATCAAGAAAGATAGAACTCTTGGGATTGAGTTAAGTAATAATATAAGTTGACTAATAAAATGTACAACAATTTCCAAATTGAATAAATTTCCTTCCCTCAGTTTTTTTTACTTAGAGCTTGGAAAACTTGGCAAAATAGCGCTGGTTTATGTAAACTAATTGGATTTGGGTTCAAAAACGTAACTGTAACTTTACAGTTACGTTTTTGAACCCAAATCCAATTAATATAATTTCTGATATTATATAGCATTTAGTCAAAACTATATAGGGAACGATTTTGGACAGTAAATTACACATCCACTATGTCCAAAAGTACATTACACCGTTTCTTCTCCTTGTCCTTCAGCATCGGACAACACATAGCGCTACGAGCACCCAGACAGGCATCAGAGCAAAGGAGAGCACTACAACTTGAAATAAATGAACAATCACTTTGAAGGACCTTGGAAAGAAAATAAACAAAATCAGATTAAAAAGAGCGCATTTGCGAGGAGAAACAGGAGTGGTATCCCATCAGTGGGCTTTTCAGAGGGGCACAGACCACCTGGGCTCCACTCTCGTCTCTTCTATCAGTCCTTCATACTTATTTTCTGCTCATTCTCCATCCGTCTTTCATCTTCCCTCCAGAGTCCAAGCTCTCTTCTCCTCTCTGTTCACCGAATCTCACTCTCAGTGCTTTATTATTAAAGCGTACGGTCTAAGACCCCAGTGACACCACAGAGACAATGAGTTATTCTACTCGGTCACTGTAATTAGATGAACCAATAGAGAGGAAGAGAATCAATGGTCACCTCTGACCTGCTGTTGATGGACAAGCAGATGCTGCTGACTTCAGTTTTCATGAATGTAGGCCTTCTGTTGCGCTTGTTTAGTCCTACATCTATGTTGTACATGAGAATCAAGTCCATATGTGGTACATTTACTAGACAACTAAACTGGTTTCACTGTGAAAAGGGTAATACTCTGGTGAAGAGATACTGCTAAAATATGACCCCATACTCACTGTGTTGGAAGGGCGAGTGTGCTGGGCTGGACTTTGGGTCTTCTTTTGGCAGATGTTCCCATCTGATTGGCTGAGCGTTTGAGTGACTGTTGGTTTAGAAGACTGGAGGCCAGACCTGCATGGTACTGTAACTACAGAAAGAAAAGCACACATTAAGATACTAGGGTTGTAAAATTAATACGCATTCTGCTTATTAAATTCAATTTATTTGGTCTTTATTTGGAATACATAGCAACATTTTAAATATATTTATTACATCATTTATAATTTTGTATTATGATGGCAGAGCTGAAATATCTACTCGTCTTCATGGTCACAATCCTTCAAAAACTTTCTAATACACAGATTTGGTGATCAAACCATTTTTGATTTTTTTTTTTTTTTAAACTAAAAGAAAATTAGGCATAATTTAGAAGTCGAAATTGTTTGTGATAAATGTTGTTACTGTCACTTTGATACATTTCTTGTCAAACAAAAGTATGAATAAAACAGAATCTAGTATGTAGCTCCGCCCCTTTTCAGTGATACAAATGGAAGGCAGAAGATGAGTGTATTTCTGTGAAGTGAAGGTAAAGTCATAATTTATGAATGAACCACTTGTTTTAAATAATTCCTTTCCTAATGACATTTGTTAAAACGTGTTTCGATGAGAACTGGAATAAGGAAATTCACTTCAACAGCCATTTACCATTCAACAACGATGATACCGTTATTGCAAAAATGGAAGTTCAAAGACAAACTTGTTTCTCTGATGTGTAAGGTCTATTATAAATGCAAAAAAGTAAAATAATAAACGTTTACTGTGGCATAACAGGTCCACAAACGCATCTGCATCTATTCAGAGTTTAATGGCCAATGGGTCAAATTTGAAACACACGGTGACTGTATTTAAGCCCCGAATTCAGAAACTCTGAACATGAGTGTCCAGAGAATCTTCAGCAGCTTTACAAAGAACAGCAAAAACTGTAAAACGAAATCATCACAGCCTAATTGGGCTTTTATGAATTGTTTACCCAAAGCACAGTTCCAATCTTGTCAACAATCTGCTCTTCTGGGAGAAAGCACAGTTGCTTGCATATAGTACTCCATCACGTTTTCCTTGTGTTCCTCCTCGTCTGCTGCCCACCTCCTCCCCCTCGCCTCCTGTCTTACTATGTTGAACGTAGCATGGCGCGTGTAATATCTTTGCCTTTGAAGTCGGAGTATCGCAGAAGCCTGTCAATAGCTCTTCTTCTCATGTGATGAAACCAAGTGAAAGGTGTCCGCTACCCAGAACGCTCAGGTGTAACACTCTGTCACTCAAGTCAGGACAGATGTTAACAGACGTGACAGAACTCTGGACCGGAAATCATCCTGCATGCTTAACCAAAAAAAAACGTACTGTGCATTACTGTGTTGTGATTGGCTGAATACCTCAAACGTGTGGCGGAAATGTTACGCCTCTTACCACAGTGTGATACCGTATCCTGGCACAATGACACCGAAACACATTACAATTAAAGCATTGGTTGCATCCAGTGGGGACATAGATCCCAACAAAACACAGCTTCTCCAGAAAATGGCGCCAGCAACAACACTACAGCGAGAATTATAGTCCCACCTTCTTTCTTTGCGTAAACATTTGGGCAGTGTAATAAAATAAACCCACTCTGTGATGTAGAAAAGAGGGGGTGTGTTTAAACTAGCCATTTTAGAGGGGTGTGGACTAGAGGCGTCCAAACGAATCATTGCATCGTGATGAGGACGTGGATGATTCTGCATCGATAATCGAATAGATCATAATCGATTATAGCCCATGACGTGACAAATATTCAAACGCACTCTCCATTTCAAAACTTTCCCAGCATATGGAATGTGTGTGCACTTAAGAAACTAACCGGTCATCATTGCACAGAGGCAAATGTGCATTACTTGACTTCCACTTGCTGTTATTAACGTCTATTACTATTTTTTTTTTTTTTACTTTTGCAAATTGCAATGCAGTATGTATTAGATGCACAAAGCTCACATGCTGACAGACTTTCACATGCGCTTTGTCTTTGTTTGTCCTAAAGCCGATGGAGCAGTTAAATGCACTTGGATCAACTTTTATTTCAGAGCAGAAAAAAAAAAAAAAATTAAAATATGTGGAATAAATCTGTGCATTAATGTGAAACAGTCTATTAAAACAGCCAGAGTCTATGATCTCATCAGTAATAACTCTATAATAAACCCATAACTATGATTGTCTGTAAAGATTTGATACTTTGCACTTCTAGACACTGAAAGTGCTTTTTCTTTGTCACTTGTAACGGTTTTTCCCTCTTTATTACAATTTTACTTATGTTTTGAAGCTATTTTAGACCTACTTTGAATAATTAACAATAATTATTTAATTATTAATGTGTAACAATTACTTTAAAAAGTAGTCTGCTTATATAATTGAATAAAAATGCAACTAAAAGTGCACTAACACGCTCCAAAGAGAAAAGAAAACTTAAAATGGCATCATATGACCCCTTTAAACATTAGGAAATGGATTTCCATTGGCCTATTGAGAAACTCCAACTTCAACAAAAGGCTTACTTGATTGTAAACCAACTACTTTTACAAACAAGCAACTTATTGCTTGACGAACTGCGCCTTCAAAGTATCTTCTCCAGCACCGCTGCTCTGGGCAGTCAGCTTGCTGGGACATCTCAAGAAAATCAATAGTCAACGAGCAACACGCTGGTAGCGAGCAAGGCTGATCGTAACACAAGCGGCGACAAAAGCGATCTCATCAGGCTTCAGAATTCATCAGCATGCACCCCTAGACAAACCGGGCTCTTAAATTAGAGCTCGCATAGGCCTGTGCCTCATTAATTGCTATTAAAATATTCCTCCTATTGAGCTAATTAGCCATGTTCCGAGGCAGCGGAGCGACGTTCGCTGAGTGAGAAGCAGACGGCGCAGCACTCCCCCTGTTTAATTTGGCTGACCAAAGCAGCTGTGTTAACGGGGAATTACTTTAATTAACTGAATCTCCTTTTCGCAGCTAATGAGCCGACTTGGTAAGGGCCAGATCTTGCATGAGCGTAGCATGTATGGTGGGAAGCTGGGCTCCAGCTGTATAAAAAGCCCTTGCTAATAAATAAAAAGCCTACATAACAAGGTAAGAAAAAAAATAAAACACAGATAGATGCTGTCAAGATGGCTCAGGCGCCTTTGAATGTCAAGTGGCTTGAGAGATTTGGTGCATTAAAAACATCCACATCAAACATCTGAAAATAAGCCCCTGGTAATTGTGTAGTTTGGTAATATTCTTCATTGTGACCGGGCAACTGAATGTTTGTAATATTTGTGATAAGATAGCTGGAAGTGGAGCTAGTGAGTTCAATTCAATTATGTGCAATTCAAACAGTCAGTTCTAATGAATTAATATGAATTACTCAGAAAAGTGAGAATTCTACATTTTAATTATAATATTGCATTTTATATGAAAAAACAAACAAATAGACTTAACACAATGCTAAACACACCATTGTGGAGTTAATATGAAATCAAATATATCAACTCAATTAATGAATAATTCTATAAAAATCTGTGCTGTCAAACAATTAAATTACATCCTCATTTAAGAAAAATATGTCTATATGTTAAAAACATTTATACATACACATACATGTACATTATGAATAATCATAATGGATTAGACACTTTACAATACATTATATTATTATACTATACAGTCCAAATTTTTACTGAATACTGCCAAAAGGCTGAAAAACATTTAGATACTGAAAGTATGCTGCCCATTATTTCCTATCTACTTGTGTCAATTAGAGGAACCCAAAGCAACATCTACAAGATGAAGCCTTGTTTAGGAAGAAAGAGGAACAGTGAAAAATAACACTGAGGCAAAGGACCAAAGACGTGGAGGACAGCAGAGGATGAGTATGAGAGAGAGAGAGAGACTCAGAGGACAAGATGGGCATTACCCAGAATGCTGTAAGGCAGCTGAGAGTGTCATCTCATTGGGGCAGTTGAAGATTAAAGCGAGGGGTCAGAATCTGACTTGTGAGAGGATGCACGGGACAAGCACACACAATCAATGTCACCGTCAAATGGAACAAAACAAGACAGCCTCTTTCACTAGAAGCAGACGCAATCACAGAAGCACAGAAAAACCATTGCGCTCTGCTATAACACATTATCATGCTATAATCCAATCCAAGATGTTACACACTCTGCTTTAAATAAGACCATTCGAAAACACGAATGCATTCCAAGGAAACCTTTAGAAAAACTTTACCTCAACGCTATGAGCGTGTCTAATGTGTATAACCTCAATGCAAGCAATATATTGATCAAGCGCTTTAATATATTATTCCATTAAAAAGTGAGGCCATAAATTGGGGACATGCACAAAGTAATTGTAAATGAATTATGATACTATATGCTTACTGTACGATATCATAAGTGCTATATGCTTACTATGATACTTTAAGTAAAGTGTTTTGCCCGAAACATTTTAAAATCACTTCATTTTTTTTTTTTTAATAAAGATAGGGCATCAATCATCTTCCAAATCTCCGCAACACTCCGACTGCAGTGCATCTCATTCCTGATGCTTTTGCATTTAATACTATAAGCAGACCTAGAGGACTGGTACTTATGCAAGCAAACGTCCCTGCATTATTCCATGCAACTAATTGCACATGCCCATCAAATCCAATATCTATTCAAAGAAGCTTCGCCGAGGAGGGAACGGCAAAACCATGTAACGAATACTAAGTACAAGTTGAAACAACTCTCTTTGATCATTCGCCGCTTGTAACTCTGCACCGAAAAATGATGAAATGACTGTTTGTATGAGTGCGTCTTTATCTAACATCCCACCATAACTTTACACAGCCTTGAGGAAAAAAATAAATAAATAAAATCACCTCAATTTGTTCAATGCAGTTCTGTTAGCTTTTAAGAGGCAGACTTCTGGGAAAACTTCTACCAAAATATTGAATTTACAAATCAGCATTCTAAAAGCTATAGCCAGTTGCGAAGCAAAAAAAATAAAAATTGTGTGTCGTTTCGAAACGGAGGGATGTCAGATAACATTGCTTATGGGTTCTTTCTAGTTTCTTAGGATAAAATGTTTGCTAAATGCAAATCAGAGAGTGCAAATTAATGTATATGCAACCTATAGCGCTGCATCTAATAACAACAGCTCATCTGTATCTTGAATAAACTGATAAAATGAATAATCAAGACACAGCAGCAGCTGAAAATATTACATAGAGGCTGTTACATCCATATGCATAATCTACGGGCTCATTGAAAATATTTAGTCACAAGCGATAATTAAGATATTAATCCCCATGCAATGAGAGATGGAAAACAGACACCTCAAGACTGGGAAGCTGGAAGAGGGAAAGAGAGAGATTGACGGGCAGAGAGAGGAAGAGACAGCAATGCTGCAGTCAGGGGGTTAATTAATTTTTAAATATCAGCCAGGGATCACAAGGTCTAGGGTATTTTCTATGCCTGGTTCTCATAAATCAGGGTTATGGGTAACGCAAATGAGATGAGACATACTCCATGCAGGAAACCCATTTGGATTTAAACAAGTTTCTACAGGCAGTGATTGAATAAGGAAAGAGACATGTGATTTCAAAACAGTTTTAAAGGAACAGTTTGCCCAAACACAAAATGCTGCTGTATTGTAATAAATAAAAATAATGTAATAAAAATTATATACATATATATATACATATATATAATATATACATATACATATATATATATATATATATATATACATATATATACATATACATATATATACATATACATATACATATATATATATATATATATATATATATATATATATATATATATACATATATATATATATATATATATATATATACATATATATATATATATACATATATATATATACATATATATATATATATATATATACATATATATATATATATATATATATATATATATATATATATATATATATATATACATATATACATATATATATATATATATATATATATATATATATATATATATATATATATATATATATATATATATATATATATATATATATATATATATATATATATATACACACACATACACACACACACTTTTATTTATTTAGATGGAACTACCATAAATGTAGTTCAGAGGACTTCTGAAGTCAAATGACAGCTCAATGTGAGGAGAAGATCAAACTTCTGTTAATCAGTAATAATCTTACTTTTAGTCAAAGCTCTGAAATCTCATTCGTGGCCACGTTCAGGTACAAAAGACGGCAAAATCGCACAGTTTGGGGTCACTGACAACAAACTTTATTTGTAAAGTAAAACCAGAATTGTCAGTTAAAAGCTATTATGAGTGAAATAATATAGACTATACTGATAAATCAAAAATGTTAACATTTAACAGTTAGATTAGGAATTTTGGGATAAAGTACTTTCTTAGACACCAATCAATTGAAAGATAGTGATGAAGCTCGATTTTAGAAGATACAGACAGTTTCATTTTTCTTTTTCATGAATACATTCTACCCATACAGTCTGACTTTTCCTTGAATGGTACATGTTTACTGTGTAGCTGTTAAAGAAGGGGGGAAAAATACAAAACATTTGGAAAATGAAATCATTTTGTTGGTAAAAATTCTGAAATGATAATAAAAGTAATGTTATGTTATTGTAGGAATAATGTCACGGTTGCTGCATGTGATTCTAAGACAAAAAATAAATTCTATGCACCGAAGCTTGAAGGATAGATATTTTTCCAATTCATGTATTAATTCAAATTAAATTTAAAATGCTTGGACTGTTTAGAAAATGGAGCAAATATTTCTATATTACCATCAAACCGAGAAACAAGCGTGTTTTAGCAATTAGGCTAAACCCTACAAAGAAATATCATTATTATCATCAAGAGTACATCAAATTTTAACATCAACCAGAAACTTTACAAATATATATCGTCCCCACAGACTTCTAAACAAACAATTTAAATGAACATTCACTCATATGAATAGCAAGCACTGGAAAAAAAAAAAAATCAAAGGTTCTCGCTTGTCCCTTGCTCTTTTAATGAGGAATTAGCAGGCCGAGGCGAGCAGAGACCACTGTTCTTTCAACTTTACACTCCCTTGTCTTGGAACTAATAAGGAATCCAAGCTGGCTAAAGTTACAACATCAAACATTTTTCTCAGAGCAGTGCATTTTCAAAAGGTCGCTGTTTTTTTCCGGCCCCTCTTAGTTGTTTCTCGTTCTTTTTCACCCTTTTTCGTCCCTTCGCGCCACGCTGATCTTTAAGACTGACCAGGCTATTAGTCCTTCCTGGCACGGCAATTGGCAGACACATGCTCCATCATTAACTGCGGGGCTGAAACATGTTGTGATGGCAAGTCCGCTGCTCTCTGATCTTATTGTGGGCTCCGGGTTTGAGGCCTGCCATTTGTTTCTTCTGACAGCTTCGTTCAAGACATGATTAAAGCGCCTAACCAGCTGCACGCTTTAAGGACATTGTACGATGTGAAAACCCACGAGCCTCCGCAACATTCACAGCATTCTGTTGATTAGTTTCAGGGCAAAAAAGAGAAAAAAAAAAAAACCTTGTAGGCTTATATATAAATATCCATAATATAAACCCTGACACAAGGGATTGAGTTATGATATAGCTGTTAGACACCTAGCTTATAGTGGCAACTTACTAAAATCTAGATGGTTTGAATGCATGAAGGTTAAAAGAACTTTAGTTTATTAAGACATAGTAGATACTTTAAATAATATTCATATTAATGTATGTAAAAAAAAATAAAAATGAATTACAAATCAGAAGAGAGGTGTTCCCAAAACAACCTTTTACATTTTTTTTCCTATTTGGTATTACAAGTGACTTTACTGATGTGTAACAACAATGGTTATGTTGCATGTCACATGTTCAGCTGTGACTAAAAGCATTTCATTTTGCATAAAGCGTTCAAAGGATAAAATAAAACCCCTGCAATCACCTTGATGATGTTACAAACCTACACTGACTTTTTTCAAAAGTTATTTTTGAAGAATGTTGTAATTCCTCACAACATTGGATCCTATTGACTCTCATAGTATTAAGGAAACTTAATAGTATTAAGGAAATAGTATTAAGTTTCCTTAATACTATTGTGTAATATTGTGTTTGCCTGAAAACAGAAAATCATGCAGGTTTGGAACAACAAATCAAATGATGACAGAATTTAAGAACTATTTTAAATACATTTATTTATTCATTCAATTATTCATTCATTCATTGTGCAGGAACACAAACATTTCTACTGGTATTGAAAAAACCCTCCCCAAAAACCTAACATTGTTCAAAATACTGTGCTTCACTGAAAAAACTAAATCATGCATGTTTGGAACAAAAGTTAATTTTTGGCTGAACTAAGCTATTAATTATTTTCATTAAGGTTTGTTTGTAATTTAATCATTTACTTATTGTTCTAAAAAAATGGGAAAAGAAAAACTAAATGTCAGTACTCATAAAAAAACACAATAAAGTTGCACTGTTCAAAATATCAAGTTTCACTGGAAAAAAGAAAATAAAGCCGGATTGGAACAAAACGAGGGTCAGAAAATAATGCCAATTTACAACTATTCCTTTGAATTTTTGTTTAGTGATTTAACTTATTTTAACTTATTTCTATATCATTTCTTTTTGGTTTGCTCTGCATAGTAACTAACTAAATATGCAAGTAAATAGGCAATGCAAGTCATAAAATTTTACTGCAACTGGCATGAATTAGTAAGGTTGGTATCATGACAGCTCTAGTGGATATAATGCTGCAGGAATGAAATAAAATATAAAATCGACTGTTCCTGTAGCTCATCAGGAGTCTTAGCGCTGTCTGAGCTGGCTCAACTGTATGAATGTGATTTGAATTCCCTCCATGTTTTAGAGCGAAGTCAAATGTGGAATTTCTTTGAGATCAGATCCAATCTGTCTGATTGAAGAGAGTGCTTATGTAAAGGTTCATTGTCCAAAGAATAGAGATTTTCCTTTAATACATAAGTGAATTACAATGTTAGAAATTTCACACAAGTGGAGCTAATTTCTGCTTCTTAATCTTTTGATCTCATTAGTTGTTGAGTTGTGCAAGTCGGTCACTTAAGAAGAAGAATATCGGAGCGCCGCTGGCAAAGTGACCTTGTGAAAGTCATTTTACTCCCAAAGTTCATACGCACTCACGATGCATGTGAACATGTTATGTGAAAGACAATTAAAGGGAAACATGTTGAGCCCTTGGTTACTAGCTGTCACTCACAACCACTTATTTCCTGATGCGTTTGGCTCCAGAAATCTCAAGGTCTCCTCCTTCCTGAGGCTTTGCCTTCATTAAATGGGAAGTGCATTTGCATATTGTTACTTGTAATCTAATAAATAGTGGAAAAATATGGTGAGCAGAGACCAAAAATAACCAGATTTCTTTTCCTCACTTGAACTTGCTTAAAGGTGAATTATTCATTTTCTTATGCACTTTACTAATATATATATATATATATATATATATATATATATATATATATATATATATATATATATATATATATAAAGAGAAAAATTAAATAACTTTAATAGATAAAATAGACTTATAAGAATAAATCATTTAGTACATTAGCAATTACATAAAATAAAAAACAACAACATTAAGATTAGATGTGTTTTTACATTTAGTTTACCCTGAAAATGTAATAATTAAAAAAATTAGTTAAAAATCATCTTAAATACACCATAAGAAACAGACCACATGATTCCATATATTTTTTAATGTCAAATCATATGGACTGTGTTTATGTTCCTTTTTGGTCTTTAAAATAATAATATAGGATCACAACATCATAAAGGTGAATAAATAAATGTGATTTAAATGCGTCTAATGTTTCTTTAATGTTCGAAATTCTATGAAGAAAGAATTTTTACAGAACCAAGCCAACGGGTGCACTTTCGCTCTCCCCAAATTTTAACCCCTGAGACACAAAAACAAACTCTCTGTGCAAACACAGATTAAGTCATGAAACATTTCTGCAAAAAAAGTCTGGAATGTCACATAATTCATGTGCTCCTGGCAGCCCCGGGTCTGCTGGCACTAGGGGAGCTCTAGTATTTATAGATGACAGAACAACAGCTTGAGGTCTTAACTGTGCACTGATACAGGGATAAGCAGGTGCTTAAACGTCTCTCTGTGCGCCCTGACATCTCTGTTGTATTGAAAGAGCACAACCATGTCTTAAATACAATTAAACAGTTATTAAACCATCTTAAAAGAGTCTGCAACACAGTCAAGAAGGTCCTATGAGGCATGAAGACTTAAGACTTGTGTAGCAATACCAATGCGGTCCGATACTTGGTGACAAAAGCCGGTCAAGTGATCTTGCAAAAAAGTTTGTTCGTTGTTTTTAGTTTCCCTGCTTTATTTTGTACTTGATATTTTCTAACGTGAAACGCCTCTTACTTAAAAACCTAAGGCCTCAGGAAGAAGTGGACCTTGAGATTCCTGAGACAAAACACATCAGGACATAATGAGGGTGAGTGACAGCTAGTAGCCAAAGGCAAAACATGTTTCACTTTAATTAACTCTTGATCTATTCACTCTCAAATCCGACTGAACCAACTTTAACAGACTGTAGCATTTGAACAGATTACATACTCACCAAAAATCCAATTAGCATAATTTTAAGACGGTCTTTGGCAAAGACAAAACTGCGAAACATATATTATTATAAATATGCCAGGATGAAATCTCACTCACATACAAATATTATGCTATATTTGTATCCATAATATACTAAAACTCAAGTGTCTTGGGGTCAGTTGGAGACATTATTTATATATATATATATATATATATATATATATATATATATATATATATATATATATATATATATATATATATAATAAAAAATTTCTTTAAGAAAGAAAAAATTGATTTGATATTCTTTTGCTTGTTATAATGTAGTTTGTTTTCCCTATTCTTAATTTCTAAAAAATAAAAAAATGATGACTATTCATGGCGTAACTCCTTAAATGTTTCTCAATGATCATAATTAAAAGAAACCATCTATTCCTAAATACCAACTGATATTGTCCACACCGCAGGTTGACGGGCCACCGGAAACCAATTCAAAGGTGACAAAAACAGACATACTAAAAGCAGCAAGTGCATTAATCGGGGTTTTTTTGCATGGCGGAAACGTCCGCATCGATTGTATTTACAGTGGGGCGGAGGTGCAGACAGCGCGGAAGCATCAATACTTCTGCAGAAAAGCTTGGTTTGGCCTCACGCCCGTGTTTGCCCGCACACCGTTCAGCCCAGACGCACCTAATCCTGCTGTAACGCTCCAGCCCTCAGAGTGTGGGAAAACAGCTGGCCTACCACCCAGAGGGCAGAAGCTGATGCAGTACTGCCTCGCTTTAATGAAACCGTTTTAATGAAACTTTTCAAACTGGAAAAAAAAACCCCTGAAAGTTTTGACTTCGAAAGTCAACATGAAACCAAATTTGAGCCAATTTACTTCCTTAAACAAAATCTTGCGATCGATGAAGTATGCATCATTGATTCAGTAATTCTTTCTGTTTATTACTGTAAAGCTGCTTCGAAACAATCTATACTGTATGAAACGCTATACAAAAACGTGATTTGACTCCTAGGTTGTACTGTGCAATGCACCACTTAATTTTAAACTAAACTAACATATTTTTTGTTGTTAAAGGTGAAGCAGGTCATTTCTAAACCACTAGTGGCAACAAACAGAATAAAAAAAAAGTGGAGGAACACAGGCAGTGTTATTTAAACTTAACTGAGATACTGTTATGATTGTTCATTTGTATTTTAATAATTTTTCAGTTTAACTGGAATTTTTAATAATTTAGTGTTTTAGTTTTATATATATATATATATATATATATATATATATATATATATAGAGAGAGAGAGAGAGAGAGAGAGAGAGAGAGAGAGAGATAATTAATAAAAATTAGAGATTAATAAAAATAAGAGATTTTTTTAACTGTATGTGTGTGTACTGTGCATATTTATTTGCATCTTATAATTTTATATAGAAATATATTTTATATAAACCATGTTTATGTACAAATATATATATATGGATGTGTATATATATATATATATATATATATATATATATATATATATATATATATATATATATATATATATATATATATATATATATATATATATATATATATATATATATATATATATATATATATATATATACACATATATATATTATTATATATTATATATATTACACACACATTATTATTGTTGTTATTATTAATATTATTCACAGTACACACATACGTTCACAAATTCATGATTAATCACTGCCCAGCACTAATATCAATACGACAATTATGCATAAAATTTAAATATATATATATAATACGTAGGTCTATTTGCTGAATATCGATTCACAATAAATAAATAAATAAATAACCAACCAATATGGTGCTAATGATAAAATTATTAATAAATAAATAACCAGTATCATATTACAATTGTGCATTCCATTAAAATTAAAAAAGAAAAAACCTAGAAAAGGATGCACAAAAGGATGCACAAAAGGAATTAAAGTGTCAGTACAACATCTCTGGGCAAGAAGAGGCATGAAACATTTGGAAGCAATTTAATATGACCAAAAAAAAAAAAAAAAAAAAAAAAAAAAAAAAAAAAAAGTAAACCAAAAAAAGTACTTGAATGACACCTACCAGTGATGTTTCAAGAGCTTTTCTGTGCAATAGCAAAGCTGAAAGATCTGATTTTGCTTGAGGAAACTGACCCGTGTACACCTACTATTAAGCAAACAGCGTGCAGAGGGCAATGATGAGTAGCTGCTCTTGATCGAGCACTTTAACCTCAGTTATTCTGCACCAAAAAACCTGCCACACATTCACCAATTCATACAGGACACCTGAACAGGTAATCTGCTACAGCAAAACATTCTTCACCCTTCAATAACCCGTTACTTAAACCTCAAATTAAGACTCAAACCACTGCTTTGTGTTACGTTTATAAAAAAACCCAACAAATACGGAGCTTGTCTTCTGGTCTATCATAATGCTACCTGCATCACCTAAGGGCGAAGCATCAAAGAACTCAAGAACGGAGCGCAGGCATCCTGCGAAATTGCATTTACAGTAAGAATAGCAAATCTTGTTCAATAACACTTAGGACAGAAGACCTACTCAAGATCAAAAGAAGTCAAAGCACTCAGACGTAATGGATATTGAGCAAATGTTGGTTCTGCTGTGAGAACACCCACATCTATTGAATCTCAAGTGTGTGCTCTTCTGGCAAGACGTGGTGCGCGTTCTGTGGAGAGGATTCGTTTGAGGACCTTGATCCAAAGAGAACGTAATTTTACAGCTTTTTCAGGAACAAAAGAAGATTTACCAGGCGAGAAGTAACACGACTCTATTTTCTGTCGAATTAAGCAGACGGACTTGTCGAGCTTTTTTACATTTCAAACGGATACAAGCTATGATGCATCTCATTGATGCTCTGCGAATTAGATCCTCAAACTGCAGACCTGCTTCCTCTTGATTATAGTATTAAAGTATTATTAGCCGCAAGATGATATTCAATTCCATGTCTCAGCTGAGTCTGATGCCTGCGATGACGTGAAAGTCTCAGCGTTCGTCTGGAATTTGTGAATGGATGTCAAGCAACTAAACGAAGACAAACCAATGCAATGTTGCGAATACAAAATATACCTTATATGATACTACAAATCTGTTCAATTAGACGATATCTCACTACTTAGAACACAAAGAAACTACAATATGCATCTTTGATTACATACTAAAGAACAGGACCGCGCGATAAGCCAAGTTTTAATCGTAAATATTATTTCTGCTCCGTTCGATTCATTAAGCATAAAGGTCTGTGATATTTTCCCACTGGTTATTGATCTTGAAAACATCTTATTTTAACATTTGCGGTGTCTTTCATTAGTAACAAGCCTCCACTAGCTTTCATGCTCGAAGTTGCCATGCGTTCAGGACTTAAATCCCCCAATCATAGCTTTTTTTCTAAATGGACACATTTTCCGCCCAGTGTTTTAGATTTTTTCAAAAAAAAAAAAAAACACTGAGTTTTATTTAGAAGAATTTTTTAAAAACAATCACAATTATAACAAAAAAAAAATAAATACTACTACTACTAAAACGTATTTCATGAGCAGCAAATCAGCATATTATAATGATTTCTGGAGAATTATGTAAATTTAGCTTCAACACCTCAGGAATAAATTGCATTTTCAAATACATTAAAATAGAAAGCAGTTCCTTCAAAATGTAGCATTATTTCACTTTTTTTTTCATTTTTACTGTCTTTTTACAATACATACACCTTTTTTAATGCCTGGAAAAAAAATAAATTAACATTGTCTAATACTGTAGAAACCCTGGATCACATCAAGGTGACCCTTTATTCCGTCATTCAGTATTTAATATTTCTGGAGTGACATATGGCTCTAGTCTGAACAGACCATTTAAAACATTCATCATTTAAATGTCATTCCATTACCTTTAAATCACCTGTGTGCGTTGCATATAAAGGCTATAATGCAATATGAATCAGCAAAATGCTAACAACTTACTTTATTGGACCATTTGTAAGCCTGGAGCAGCTGGCTGTAGAGAGGTGTTTTGTCCTGAACGGGGTCTAAACTGAGCAGTCCACTGTTGTGTAAGGGATGACTCTCTGACGGCCTGCCAACCAAAGTACTGAGACGCTCCAATTCACTGCAGAAACAAAAACCAATGTCAAACATATGATTACAATCAACGTATTTTGATTTACTGAGCTATGATATAAGAATAATATATATATATATATATATATATATATATATATATATATATATATGTGTGTGCATGCATGTGTGTGTGTTATTTTTATTATTTAGCAAAACATTAAAATCAATTCATAATCGCTTTTCATGCCGAGAACCGTATGCAGTACATTGTTACAATGTTATATTACTTGCATTTTGGCAGTGACTACGGTTACAGTTATAACATTTCAGAGGGTTACTTAACGCTCAGACAATTAACTCACTTTAAATCGCGATTGACTGACTGCAAGTTATCTTGGAATTCAGTTATAAACACTTTCTCCCGCCCTTCAAGAGTCTCCTTATTTTTCATCCCATCTTTAAGAGAATCGAACACCCTGGTGACGCTCGATCGAAGAGCCTGGATGGCATTAATCGCTTGAGAAAACGCTTCTAAATTCACTCCAACATTCATAACGTCCGCCATGGCTGCTGCGTCCGCGAAACGCTGGCGCGCGAGTGACGTCACTGACGTTGAAGGGATGACGGGATATGTAGTTTCTAACATGGGCGCGATCGTTCACGATTACCCACTTATTGGTACAAACAGTCTAACGCAATCAAAATGACCCATGGAAACATGTTGCGTTCTTTAATAAAATCCTAATTATAAGACAATTGCTCAAATGACAAAAGCTAAAAGTTTCGGAAGGCGGCAGTTTCTATCTTCTGCTACTCCCTTTTAAGCAAAAACTCACCTTTCCGTCGTTGTTTCAATTTACAAGTCACTGAAAGTAGGCTGTGGCCGCGCACGGCATCGTGTTTGGGCAGCCACCACGATGAACAGCGGCATTAAACCTTTGAAATTATTTTTACTGCTCGCCTCAGAGTTGCACACCCCTTAATAAAATTTAGTATGACCTCCTGTTGATGATCAGCATTTTCATAGAATGAAACACCTAGCCATTTTTTTTTTTACCGACCATTTATTTAAAAATTAAACGTTTGGTTAATTATTTTTTTCCGCCCGTTCCATTCACCAGAATATTTGCCAAATACGCCCCAATTACGACTTATTGTAGCGTATGCAGCTTTCCTGCCTTTCTAATGTGTTAGCCTATTATTTTTTCTTGTGTTTACTTATGCAAGATACCACCGCAGTCATGCGTCTAAAACAGTTCGACCGAATACAGACAGGCTATATATTCTGTAAGGGTTCGACTTGTTAAACATGTAGTACGCCGTGAGAGGAGACTGGAAATCCTCAGCCTCTGATCTGTCTCTTTAAGCGGGCGGACTGCCTCATATCTGCTGCCGGGACGGTTCAGCTCTTCGACCCCGTAGATAAACTTCTACTCCACACTAGTTAGACTAGACAAGGCAGGCAGTTTGCGGCTGCCGAAAGAGTTTTCATCGAGGTCTGCGAAAGACAAATGAAAGTCAGATACTGCGATGCGCAAATAGATGGGGACAGGAGAGTGAATGGAGCAGGAGCGCGGATGGAATAAGACAGGATGGGAATGGGAGGTGTAGTACTCTGAAGTCTGTCCTTGAGCGCGCAGGACGGAGGCATCAATGAAGGCAGGGACAGAAACTTTAAATGCACGTTTTTCAGGCAATACTCGGTTCGCTTCGGAGCGGTCTGGATGTAGGGCATCTATCTAGAATGCTTTCCAACAAACTACGCGGCAGCCGAAGAAAGCACGAAGGGGAAAGCGTTTGCTGCGATCTGCGGAGAGGAGTAACGTGCGCGTGTGTTTCTCATCCGTCTCCAGTGATATGGCAGGGAACTGACTGAGAGAGAGAGAGAGTTTATACAGAAGATATTCATCTGGGAACAGTAAAAGGTGCTGATCTCTGGAACCAAGGTAAGGTTGCTGAAGTGCGTTACTAAGTATTTTGATCATGGAATATTCTCAGGCTCCTATGAGCGCTCAGAACATGGCCAGCGTTTCGGAAGATGCTCTTTGATGAATTCAAGCAACTTTAGCTTATGAGAAATAGGTTATAGTCTATTAAAAATTCCCGGATGTTTTGGGGAAAGTGCTTTTAACTAAACTTGCCTGCTCAGTTTCCTATTTTATTTGCTAGTTATTGATCGGCATTCCTAATCGCCGTTTTATGTTTTACATAACATTTTGCAATATTTTGCGCGCATTTCATGTTACCTCGTAACATAATTTATTTATTCGCGATCTTTTGGAGCGTGTCCCTTTAGGATGACCTACTTAAGCGTATACATTTTTTTTTAAAGTTTAGATCCTACTGCATAAGGAAGATACTTCGCTACATTATAACAAAAATAACACACTTGGGGTGGAGATTTTTGGCAGAATCTTGTCGTAAAATACAGTGAAGGTGTTTTAATCGTAACGGCGTCTGTTTACTTTACATTTCCTAACTGTATTGCCTATATAATTGCAATTAACCCACCTTCTGCTTTGTTTCTATAAAATGTGCTGATAAAAGCACAGCTGTACGATATAATACCACATGGTGACTTTAAAAGTAATTATAGCCTAGGCTATATCTCATGAAAATGTGACAAATTAAAAAATTTAAACACCGTACATTATTACTCACAGAACAAACACCATCAGAGCAGCAGGATATATAAAAAATACAATAAACCTTAAATTACATAACATTTCATTTAAAACAGAAGGCACTTTTCTTATAATAAAAGCCATAATTTTGATGCTAAATGTACATTTTCTTTATAAACTATAATGCAACTGCATGCATTGACTTTTATGATATATTTTACTGTACGCAAGGTAGCTGTGTGGAATATATGTTGCTTATTTCCATTTTTTTTTCTATTTCCTAGGCAACCTGTCAGAAATGAAACTCTCATTACACATGAATCTTAGACTGGACTCGGACACCGGGCATCTTCTGATTGTGCATGAACCACTGAATGCACTTCATGTCTCTGAACTGAAGTGACATTCATCCCTGGACTTGAAGTCAGGCGCCACGTATAGAAATTAAACACTGAATTTTGAAGATGTCGCAACAGATCTAAAAATCACACCAGCGGGAACTCATTTTACATTAACTCACACGCAGTTTTCCACCTAGGACCAGACTTTGCCCTTTTGGCACCGTGATGGATATCGGAAATTTCACAATCTAAATAAGTTCCATGCTGATACACCTAATAGCTGTGGCACCCCTTGCCTTTCTCTCATGCCCATGGACCCATCCAGTGCCATGCTCTCACAGGCGCTCCTGCTCTTACAGTGCATTATTCTGACTCTCGGCCAGTACGATATCTGTAAGTCGCTGGTCAGCACAGACGATGGACCAACATGGGAATATTACGCTTGCCAGCCCAAACCCATGTCCATGAAGGAGTACATGCAGATTAGAGTGGAGCCTCCCGATATCACGTGTGGGAATCCACCGGAGAGGTTCTGCACTCTGGTGAGTTTGGACTGGATCGCTTTTGGCTCTGCTGCTTTGTCAGTTACATCTGCTTCACTGGAACAGCTTGTGTTTCCATGCAAATATAGTTTGCAATCATGTTTATTTATGATAGCGCAAATTTGATGGATTTTTGGGACTTCATCGAAAATTCGTCACATATGTGCCTTTAACATTGTGTTTATTATTATAGTGAATTTGGAAGTGAGTTAGTTTATCAAAATCATTTAAAAGGGACAGAAATAAACCCAAAAACGTAAATGTAATGTAAAATATTGATCCTCGTGTCAATTTCAAACATGTGTCTTGCATGACTTTCTTCTGAAAAAGCGCAAAAGAAAATATTTGGAAGAATGTAAGTAACCAAACTGTTTTGGTTCCCATCTATATATATATATATATATATATATATATATACACACACACACACACGCATACATATCTGTGACTATCTTTTTTCTGTTGAAATGTTGGTAACCAAACAGTTTAATCTCGCATTCACTTCCATTGTACTTTGTGACTGTGTAAAGGAAGCGAATTGGAACGGAAACTGTTTGGTCACCTGCATTTTTGAAAATATCTTTTCTTTGTGTTTGACCGAAGAAAAAGACACTGATGCGAGAGGTGATGACAAAATTTCATTTTTAGCTGTACTGTCCCTTTAAAAAGGCAAATAATCAGACACAAAAATAGTAAGGCTGTGTTTATTTTTGGAATGAGAGGATAAAGGAAAGCAAAGAGATCTAATATTACAGTAAGATCTGACACAAGAATGCTAAAAAGTCTACAAGTAACCCTGATATGTCTACACAGATTATGCAGCAATCTGCAACATGTGGCCATTAACAATGTGTTTGCTCAGAGAGTCAACAAAGCCCGAGTTGATGTGTAAATTTGCCCACACAGCTGTTATTCAGTGTAGTTTCCCTCCGAGCACGAGACAGCAGCCACGGCAGGATTATCTGTGTAAATCAACTCAGGTTTAGCACCGAGCGTGAGGGCGCAAGCAATCTGCGTCTTTCCAGGGCACATCTGGTGACCGATCCACACCACATTCGGGATACTCCGCGACGTACTTGGGATGAGAGATTAGGGCAATGACAAGCGTGAAAATATTATCCATTCTATACCATCGGTGTTTGGAGGGGTGAATTTTAGGCCCTCTGTCAGGTTGGTGAGGTATGAGTGTAGCCAAAGTTAATCTCCATCAGAGATGCTTTGGGAATTTAGCCAGAAGCTTGATTGCACAATAATCGGATAGAGGATTTGTCCAGCTGGACTGACACTACGCATGAGGCCCGGAGACAGAGCGCTGCCACTGACGGGGTGCTAATTCACACATTTAGACTGTGTGGATAAAAGACAGGATGCCGTAGAGGGGGCGGACCAGACATTGCTCATTCAATGACATCATTCTCTCGCCCGGCTCACACAGTGACAACGGGTGGGTAGCAGGACAGCGAAGAGTCTCAATTCAGTCACCAAAATCGTTTTTTTTAAAGTCATAGTGATTCAAGAGTGATTGATTTAGTGGTCTAGAGTAAAAAGTAGGAGTTCGTGGTTTTCGAATTCAGCGTGAAAGAAAGGATACAGCTCTTTGGAGCGTGCAGTTGCTTTGTTGTAACCTGTAGGAAGGCTGTAAAAATGTCACAGATACACAAATAGTGGTTAACTGATATAGATCGCCCGGTTACCGGGGTCTTTTTGGCTTGAGATATACCTGTCCCTCGAGCTTTCAGATTGGGTGTAAAGTCAGTTTGTAAATAGTTACTGAGAAAAAAACTGGGTATCATTCACTGAACGAATAGCGATCATACACTATCAAGTCCTTGAGATGAAAACAATATATAATATCCAGTTTAAAATTCAGCCTACAGATGCAATTCCACATTAAAGCCAACACAAGTTTTTTTTTTTGCAATTTTCTGCATAAAATCAAAAAAAGTTAAAGAACATTCTGTCAAAACGGAACACTTATATCTTTCATATTAACTGAGTAAGACCATGCCAAAAACTGAAATCATAGTAAAATGAATGGTTGACATCAAACATTGATGCTTGTTGATCTCATGATTAGATTTTGAGACTTCATCCTGGATTTCATCACAGAGAGGGTCACATATTTTCAGTTAAAGGTTGAGTAAAGAAAAAAAAATTTCTTACCTTTTTAGAATCTAAAGATCCTTCTTTCGCCACAAAGAACTTTTTGTGAAGCAGGTTCTTCAGATGTTAAAGGTTCTTTATACAACAGTTTACAAAAAAGGTTCTTATATGGCACCATGAAGCACCTTCATTTCTAAGAGTGTGTCTTGTTTGGTTCATTTGAATTGAATTCAAGTTCGTTTGGGCAGGTGTGAATATACCATTCGCGTTGGCAACAACCGTACCGAGACCCAGCTGAAGAGGTCTTCCAACTCTTGTACGGTTGAATCGATGTGCCAACGAATGCATTTCCTTAAGCAGACATGTGGTTTTATTTAGTCAGTGGCTCACTTGCAAAAAGGGCAACGTGAATTCAAACCGCACCAAAAAAAAAAAAAAATTAAACATTGCATTTGTTCCGGACCAAAGCCAGGGAACTAGCAGACTTTCCTGGTGTGAATACACCCTTTGGCCCCATATACACTAGTGCATTTTCAATTTGAAACAGTGTTTTAGAATGAAAACGATCACTTTTTAACACTGGTGTTTCTGCTGCATTTCAGAAACAATTCCCACTTACACTACACAGTCATTAAACGCATGTCACAAGACCATTCATGCAGGTATATCGAACACTCCACTTTTTTGAAAATAGGCTCATTCTCCAACTACCCCAGAGTTAAAAAGTTGAGTTTTACTGTTTTTGAATCCATTCAGCCGATCTCCGTGTCTGGCGATAGCATTTTTAGCAAAGCTTAGCATAGAAGTGGAGTAGAGTGTTCCTTTAAACCGACTCCGATCCACCCCAGTCCCTATAAAAGCATGCAGTTTTAATTTCATTATGAATACATTTACGGCACCTTTCAACAGCATTAAAAAGATACTTAAATGCCACTTCAGAATCAATTCTGGGCCACATTTGCAGTGTAAATTTTGGCATTTGTGTTCTATAGTCGCCACAAAGAATATTTGACCATCACATACGATGTCATTTTCTTTGAAATCTGTCAACTCAAATCTGCACACTTGCTTGGATTTTTTGGCAACTATAACGTAAACTTGTCCAGATTAAAAATCAGGCCAAAACTTTGGCCAAAATGTGCATTTTTTTTTGCATTTCTCCCATTAACCAAAGCAAATGCTAAACAAATTGTAAAAAATTAAGTTTTTTTTTTTACAAAATATTTACTTTTCAGTACAACTGAATCGCATTTCAGTTACCAGAGCAAGCATAATAGCCTAATAATTTAATGTAATATCATGATCTAAAGTAGACAAGACATATATAATGTTAAATTAAAACAACATTAAAAACAGTTCTGTTTGTTCTGATTGTGTGACATGGAAGACAGGCGTAATGATGCTGAACAAAAGCATTTCTAAAAATTATATATAATATTTGATATACTTCAATAAAATAAATTGAGCCCTGATGAGCATAAGAGTCATACATATAACATACATATAAATAAGAACGTATTTTAATTGTAATCTAATCTATTTAGAAAACTTACAATATTCTCTGACACAATTCCTTGGTGAAAAACACTGACTCTTTTGAAATAAAGATTCAGAGCACACGGCTGCGCTAGCTATTCACTGTCAATTATTTACCAGAAATCACAATTGGCCACAATTCCTGCAAGTTTCCTGTTTTTTCTATATTGCACCACATGAAACTTTCTGTCCTCATCTGCTATTCATACAATAACCCGACACAAGGGCGTGTATTTCGTGCATACTGATTACGGAATATTTTTCCATGTCGACCTGAGACGGCTAGAAGAAACTAGAGATGAGTTTTAGGAGAAGGGTGTAGTCATGTCCTTCCCTGTCAGCACTTTCTTCTCAGATCGATAAAAGCTGACTGTTCATCCACTGATCAGCCTGCTCTGCATTCAGATGTTGAGCGAAAGGGAGGGAGGGATGAGAGGCCAGGCACTTTAAACCGAGGAGACCTTCTGGCATTCACAAGATCAAACTTGCTCCATGTGAGAATAACTCCCCGTGCCTGCAGTCACAGTGTGTTTTAAAGCAGCAGTGTTAAAGAGAAGTGATCCACGCTTGTTTACGGTTACAACTCCGGGGATTGAATGTAGCGTGAAACGTCCTTGACAGGAAATGTCTCGCCTGTGACTCTCAGCAGTTGTAGGGGAATCATTTATTGCTACTGTAATGTTTTCGAAGCAATGGAGGCTGCATAGCACACAATATTATATAATAGCATGAATTGAAAACTACAAGACCTCATGAAAGCCTATACAAAAAAGAAAGAAATTTAATTATTTATTTTTCTTTATGTTATATGAGCTGTCATTTCTCCATGTAGCCATGTATAAAATTAAACGTTCGTATATGAAATAGAAAAAAAGGTCCTTGTTACACAGAAAGGAATTGACAGATTTTATTTTTCTTTTGTTTTTACTTTGTATACAGACAGCAATTATTAATGTAAAAATACATAATACATAACAGCATCAAATAAAATACATGTACTAAATATATATATATATATATATATATATATATATATATATATATATATAAACTATAATATATATATATTTATAACATAAACTTTATATATGCAAATGTATATATGTATCATGTTATTTATGTTTATATGTAGGCAGAAAAACTAGCAATTAAAATCGATTTAGATTTATATATATATATATATATATATATATATATATATATATATATTATTTATTTATTTGTTACATGTTATATGTGGGCAGACAATTTTGGGACACTACCAATTTTAGGTTTTGCCACCATATATTGAACATGCAGAAATGAAAACAACTTTTTTTCTGCACAATTTCGCAGACTCTAATTTGTATTTGGACAAATCTAGGTACAAGCACAACAGGGTTATTTTAATTTAACTAGGCATACAAAGCCTATATTTGATATAGTGAGTCTGGCACTCTGTTAAGCCTGTTGAACTGTGTTTACAATCAGCGTCCTTTTTTTCTTCACATTGAAAGCGAGTTAATTGATCCACGTAAGCCCTCTAGATTTGGCAACTTCTCTTTCTTTGGAGAAGCTTTCCGGCTCATTAAAGATTTAGAGGAAATTTCAGTCACTCAGCGCCCACAGGAGATGCCGTTGCATTTTACTCAGCGCCTTGCTTTTTTTCCTTTCCTTCTCTTGCATGATGTTAGCTACCGCTGGAAGCTCTGGTTGTATGTAGCTCTAGCTAATGAGGGAGAGAGAGAGTATAAAGGATGGGGAGGGAGGAAGGATCTCAGCTTAGCTAAGCAGAAAGATGACCCATTGCTGCATACAGCACACATCTGAACATAAACTGAGATCCAAAGCCTCCATTGTGCATCATCCTCCTCACGCATACTATTTGAATGAAATCACTCTCTTTAGTCGTACAGCCATACGAGGAATAATCCTATTGGCCCGATTTAGCAACACATTAACAGCCAGGACTAAATTTAGCAGGTAGAGTAACTGCACACTCTCGCAACGCACCATGGGAAAACCGAAACATTTGGTCCAGATTTTTTCTCTAACCGCGTCTGGAAAACATCACTCCTACAGTTAGACAATGAATTGTCTGTTTGTCACAGAAACATCCTTGTAGCTGCTTAGTTTTTGCCGTTTCTCATGAATTTTCCATGAATCCAAAACGCATCCTCCCCCCATCCTGTACTCCCAAAGGGGGTCGAGTTTGTCCCTATGTGTCCACATGCAATAATCCCCCATCTGCCTGTTTTCATGCCGCCTCAGGTCTTGGGGATTCTTCAAATCTTCATGTAGTAATTTGCATTCCTCTTATTGCTTTTTTTAAGTTGTTTCAAAAGCGGCACGCTCATTCTTGTATTGTTTACACAATAAGTCCTTTTTGACTGCATCTAAAAAACATTATTTTTCCAAATTGAATAAATCTCTCTCATGTAGAGCGGTAATCGCAATGAAAAGACTCTTTCTAAAGTACGATCGTTTGGTTGGTGTGAATGCATAAACGGCAATATACTGTATATTACGAAAGCATTCTGACTTGCATAGGGAAACCGTTATTGATCAGGTATAATTCGCATCTTTGCACATGCTCAATCACACTTATCGACTGTAATGCATTTCTCAAAGCTGCCTGTCTCTGAATAAATTGCCTTTCTGCAAGCAGCTCGCTTTCACTTGCGATGTGTTCCGCAGAAGACAGATGACAGAAATGCCATTCTGTTTGTGTAGTTTTGATGGTAAATCCATAGGAACACGTACTTTAAACAGAAAAAGGGCTATCTGACAGTCTATCTGACCAATCAGAACGCAGAATCTGCCATTTTTGTATGAAAAACAAACCAGACGAAACAAAATACCTTCTGTCATTTCATTCTATTAGCTATTAACTCGTAAAGAGGGAGATTATGCTTGAACTGAGCTGATAGAGTGATCTGTCACGACACATTAAAGAACCACAAAACAGTATTTATTGTCTGCATTTCTTTAAGAAATGTAAAAAAAAATTTAAAGCAGAGACTTTGTTGTTTTATAGCAAAAGTAACCTGTTCGGTCTTGTCTGACGGCGCATTGTCAGTTTTCTCTTTAAAAGCTTGCAATTACAAATTTACTTTAAATCCTGATTTTGTAAGTTCATATTTCTCAATTGCATATAAACTCGCAATTACAAGTTTACATCTTGATACTGATTTTTCCCCCTCAGTATTGCTGGTTAGTTCACTCAAAAACAAAAGTTCTGTCATTAATTTCTCACCCTCGTGTCGTTCAAAACATGTAAGACCTCTGTTTATTTTTGGAACACAAATTAAGATGTTTTTGATAAATTCTCTGACCCTCCCATAGAAAGCAATGTAGTGAACGCAATCAAGGTCCAGAAAAGCCTTCTCTTCTCTGGATCACCTGGTGCCATGTTTAGAGAGCATCCAGTGAACGTAACCAAATTATGATCAGACTATGTGATAGGTTCAGACTATGTGATACTCTCCAAAATGGCACCAGGTGATGCAGTGGAGGTGCGTTTTTCAATAAAGTCGTTGTTTTATTTTCTTTGCGCTCATAGCTTCGTAAAATTACAGTTGAACCCCTGATGTCACATGGATTATTTGACCAATGTTTTTGCTCTGTTTCTGGACCTTGATCGTGTTAATTACATTGCTGTCTATGGAGGGACCTCTCAGAATACATAAATATCTTAATTTGAGTTCTGAAGATGAACAGAAGACTTACGGTTTGGATGGAACGAGAGTTAACATCTCATAATTCAGACTTTTCTCAGTTAGAAACCAACAAAATCAGAATTGTCAGGAAAAACTGTGATGAGATTCAAAACGGTGAGAAGAAAGTTGTAATTACCTTGGACCCGGATAGGTGACAGAGCCGTATCACTATGTTCATGACTCTGACTCCTATGGGCCTATGCATGTCTGAGTAAAAAGGGGGACTGAGAATATTCTGGCAGCACTGAAACCTTTTCTAGCACATAGAAATCAAACTCATTCAGTGATCAAACCAAGCGTAAAAACAGTCTGAAAACACATCTGAAATGCATTTGAAAAGCCCTCCAAATCCATTAAACTTCAGAAACATTACTAAGTTGACTAAATAGGCTAAAAATGGTTTGATAATATATTTGCATATTAAAGCCCTGTCCTGGCACTCACTGGGACAGTTGAAACTCTTGTGCAAGTCACTTTCTGGCTGGTATAATTAGGCGACTGTATCCCTCTGAAGCTGTTCAGCGCCAGCTGTTATATGACTGGATGTCCAGAGGGAGCTGCCTTCATTGTAATTAACTCACGCCGCAGAAAAAAAGAGGGCCACCTCTCCAGGTACAAGACCAGCGGTCGGTCCGGTCTTCACGAGAGCAGTACCTGCTCCTTACACCTTGTTAACCGTGGACAGAACATTTCGTACTTCCTCCAAGAGACTGCTCTTACGAAACATTGTAACATTTTCTATTCCAGCCCCATTTTTGTTAACAAAATCTCCTGATTCATCTTGTTTATTTTAAGAACACACATCCATCTTTCTTTCTCGGTCAGCCCCTATAAACAGATCCTCAGAGCAATGTGGATTCTCCTAGGCAAGGTTGAACCATATATTAAGCTTGCAATACAAACTTATATACAGACAGGGCAGGAATTCCCATTGAAAGGTGTGTGATGCTAATGAGAAGGTCACACTCAGCGGTAGTCAAAGGCTAATGTTATCAGATTCTGTGACAATTGTAGCGTCTGCATTAGCAACATTCATGCTAAATAGTTTGCTGTGGTTCCTAAGCTGACATGGAGTCGGCGAAGTCAGATTATTCAATGAGAAAGATGCAAGTAGTGACACGGGAATAACAGGGTCCTGAAACAAGTCTGCCCCTAAAAAACAGCATATCAGAGTCTTTGTTTTTTAGAACATATTTAAACTTCAAAAGTATTTGAGTCAAATATTTAAACATTTTAATTAAATGTTGAAAGAATATTTACACATTATTGATGTTATTGGATATTACTGAATTAATTAAAAACTAAATGTCAGTAAAGTTGCAACCAAATTAAAAATATATAAATAGTAATATTGTAATATAAAAAGTAATTCTGCCATTACCAAAACCATTGATAACAAAGTTATATAAATAAATATGATTTAATTTAATAATAATAAATAATAATAATTAAATATTAGTACAATTTATAGAAAACCATTTACATACATGACATTTATGAATAATATGTTTATGTAAAAGTAATTTGGACATCACAAACTTTTATATTTACAATAAATATAACATACATTATTATTTTATAACATATTTATAATAAATATATTTAATATTTGTCAAACACTTTGATTTTAGAAGTTTTAAAAATAATTATTTTATTTAATTAATTTAATATCTAATATTTCAATATTGGTTAATTGCATAGTCATCCAATTACATATTTATTAAAACACACATTTAAATTTAACAAAAGTACATTGCAAACAGTTAATATAATAGAAGTTATTAAAATAAATAGATACATATAATCTAGTTATTATTTAACTTAATCATTTATAATAAAATATTAGTTAAATTAACAGCCATCCATTTACACATATATTTATTACTAAAACTATTTTAGTATAAAAATTATTTTATAATCTATTAGTATAAAAACTATTGTAGCCATTACAAACAACTGTCTTATCAATTACAATGTGTTATAGCAAACTATTTTAACATATGATCTTTATGAATGAAAATACAAAACAAAAATATAAATTAGGTATGTGTGAACTGAGCATACATTGAATTGCCCCACAAAAGTAACTAGATTTTAACTCAGACCCTTGAATCCGGGTGTACCCTTGTCCTCTAAATCCATTCATATGTATTCACAATGTGTTTTTTCCTTAATAAATTGTGTAATTGTTCAGATCTGATCACAAGAATGAAGTCATCATCTCACGTTGTGCTGTGAATTCTCCAGTGACATTAGCCAAAACAACCACACATGTCTACCGGAGGAGGCCAAAGCATCGTATTGTCTGTTTACTGACACGGGTTCCTGCTGCTAAACAGTGGGCGAACGTTTCTTTTAGAGCCACGCTGCTCTTTAGACGTGACGCCATTCCTTCGAGGATAGCCGAGGTTTAGTCTAAGAACCACCTGCCGCAGCAGTTGGACTGGATTTGTACGATACAGTGAAAGACGGCAGGACTGAGTCAGTGGGGTGAGTTAGGCTAAGGTGCTCCCTGGTTACGGATCAAAGTGCTACGGTACTCCAGATGGTTGGGACAGGTAGCTCAAATTATTTTTTAATGGAAGCTAATGGTCCATGAAGACACTTGGCCTGAGAAATGTTGAAGTGGGCCGGCTATAAAACGATAACCATCCCTGGACATCGATCTGTCAGTTTTAGAGGCTGCCCGTGTGTGCGGAGACCTTTAACTCCTCAAATGTTTGTTGTGTGAGGGCTGTTGCTTACTTACAAGGGAATTAAGGGTTCAAGGGTGACCAGATGGCAATCTGTAGGCTAATCCGTAAACCTGGTGTGTCAGTAGGGCAAAGGATCAAACCCTGAAGTTACAGTAGCGACAGGAACTTTGGAAAGGGGTCACCTATCTCGACAGATAGATATAAAACATGATTTTTAAATTAAAATAAATATATATTTTTGTATTTTAAAATTTCAATAGTCTATTATGCTCACCCAGACTGTATTTATTAGATTTTTTTGTATGAGTAGCCATAAAATCCTCGTTTTAAAAAATCTATGTGATGTACTTTTAATATGTTAATATATATATATATATATATATATATATATATATATATATATATATATATATATATATATATATATATATATAATCTTAATGTTATATACACATAGAAATGTATGTTAAATTTAAATATATTTTCTATATTTAAATATGCTGCTGCATAGTCAATTAGATTTTTATTATGTTTTTAAAATGGGTCTGTTATGCTCACAATGTCTGCTTTTATTTTATGAAAATGATCATTACAATTTAAAACAAATGTTTCTGTTATCCATATTCAATATGGATTGACTTGCACGGATGAAATCTTCACCACAAAAATAGCAATGTGCGCAAACAAAATAAATATGGTCAATTTTGATTTCAAATGGACTTTAAAATATAATGGTGGCAAAGCTGATGTCACGCGATCCTTTATGAATCACTATAATATGCTGACTTGCTCAAGAAACAATGTAATATTTTTTATATTTTTGAATTAAAAGAATATAATTTTTTGAAATAGAAATGTTTTATAACACTATAAACATCTTTGCTGTCACTGTTGATTAATTTACTGCATTACACATATAATATTTCATATCTGTTTTTTAATTTAGCATAGCCTTCCTTAATTTGATATCACTCTTTATTTGACCTTTTATCTTCTTCTTTTTGTTTGTAGGAAAACCCATACCTGTGCAGTGACGAATGTGATGCCTCCACCAAAGAACTCGCTCATCCTCCAGAGCTGATGCAAGATCGTGAGCGAACTGGACTCATCACATACTGGCAGACTGTAACATGGAGTCGTTATCCTGAGCCTCTTCTGGCCAACATATCTTTATCCTGGAACAAAAGCCTGGAGTTAACAGATGACATCCAGATAACCTTTGAGTACGGGCGGCCCACAACAATGGTGCTGGACAAGTCCCTGAATTATGGACGAACCTGGCAGCCTTACCAGTACTACGCCGACGACTGCATGGACGCCTTCGGGATGTTGCCAAAGAGGGTGCAGGATCTGTCGGCCACAAATGTGACTAGAGTCATATGTACCGAGCAATACTCTCGCTGGGTCGGTTCCAAAAATGAGAAAAACGTGCGGTTCGAGGTCTTGGAACGCTTCGCCATTTTTGCTGGGACAAAGTTGCAAAACATGGACAACTTGTACACACGCATGGAGAGTATGAAAGGCCTCCGAGATTTTTTCACCTTCACAAACCTGCGGCTCCGGCTGCTGAGACCGGCGCTCGGAGGAACATACGTACAAAGAGACAACCTGCTCAAGTACTTCTACGCCATCTCCAATATCGACATACCAGCAAGGTAACGATGCACACCACCATCTTTGTGTTACTCGTAGATAGCTTTTTTTTTGGTTAATTACTCATTTTCCAGGCTTTTCTGTAGTTGTATTGAGAGAAAAAGTAGAAAAATGATAGGAAACTATGGGAGATCAAATTAATATCGATAAGCAAAGCTGACTAGTTTCTCATACATGTGCTAACTGGAAGACCATGACTAGAGTATTCTGCTCTTTTAAACCATAATCGCTAGAAGTGCAGAAAAGACCCAACCTTCAAGGGTGGTCATTTCACATAACCTTATGAAATATGAATGCATCAAACCTTCATCTTGGTAGAACTGATAAATTTGGGTCTCAGATACTGTGGAGCTGCAAGGCCTTGAAGATCTTCCACGCTGACTTGGCATTCAAACTTGGCAATGCTTTAGGTTTCATCAGATATAATTTTTTAACTGTTTTGATAAATATTGCATGCAAGCATGCATATCTTAATGCACATCAAAAAAGCATTCACTTTCGGTCCTGGAATTAGTAGGTCAACTAATGCATCCTACATATGTAAAAAACTTAACTTGTTAAAGTTAAAGCAATTACTACCAAATAGAGGATAATCTTCACCTCAATATCACCTTGGCTCCTGAATGTTAATTAGGTATTCAACAAATAGTTACAAAATTTAACTAACAACCTGGTCTCATATAAATATGTACAAGTTTTTATGGGTCAGATTTAATGTGCTTTCCTGCATGTTTGGCTGCAGTTTCAAAGAGTTTGTGGACCCCAGCACGTTTTTATTACATTAATGTAGGTACTTATTGCTGTGTTTTTATTACGTTAAATATCTGGGGACTGTTGCTAAAAGTTAATGCTCTATCGTGTTATATGAAATATGCCCTACACCAGGGATCACTAAGTTCAGTTCAGGAGGGCCGGTGTCCCTGCAGAGTTTAGCCCCAACCCTATTCTAACTCTAAGCTAATCAAGGTCTTACTAGGTATACTTAAAACTTCTAGGCAGGTGTGTTGAGGCATGTTGGAGCTAAACTCTGCAGGACAACGGCCCTCTGGGATCAAGTTTGATGACCCCTGCCCTACACCAAATCCAACCCTAAACCTACCTCATAGTGTTAACAAATGCAAAACTGATCTAAAAAAGCATTTGTTGGTACAACAAATGTGTGTAATTTTAGATTTGAACTGTTTTGTCTAACAATAGTTACACGGGATCGAAGCTCATCTCTCCAGTATGTCTCTGTACTCCGTGAGCTACCGAACCGACCTACTGTCTATCAGAACCCACAGATATGAAGCTATATATGTGTAATGCTAACATTCAAAAGCATCAGTTTTTAAATATACCAGCATATTAATATTGTTTTCTTCAAGTCATTGTGCGAAAATAATCAAAACTCTATTTATGTGAAAAGGAATAAAAGGTGTCTTTTACTGCCTCTAGTGTTAATTTCTTTTAGAAACTGCGGTGGTACTTTGTTATTGGTACGTATTTCGTTCGCACCCAGGTAAATTTATTCCATGAGACCAGAAATTTATATTACTTGCATTTTTGTTCAGTCAGTTTATCACCAATGATAGATGCTTCTGTTGAGTTATGTGCACAAACATAACAGACCTATGTAATGCTTTCTGTGCACCATATAAATCTACATACAAGTGCATATTTTAATATCACAAAACCTCAGCCTAAAAAAGCAAGCTCTGCTGATCTGTCTTCATAAATGTCCATAGAAAAGCATCTTGGCATATATCAAACTAGTTGCTCTATACGTTAAAGTGATCAGTTGGCACGCATAGCTATGATAAAAATGTCCAGCAGTGAAGGGGGATCAATGCACAGCCCAAACCTCCGGTAATGCAAACCCTCAATCGATACTTATTCTGGTATGTCAGAGAGGAAATTGTTTTAACGGCGACAGGGAATGGGATGGGTTAAGTAGACAAATGGACAAGCAGAAAGCGGCCTATGAGAGCGCTGACTGATGTTCCAGCGTTTCACAATGAGAGGAGCGCTGGAGTGGAAATGTTAAGCTAATACCCAGCGGAAGATCGTCCTGGGATATTTTATTCATTCCACAATATTGGGATGCGTTTCAGCAGCATTTGAATAATAAAAATGGCACGGCCTCCCTGATGGCCCGCCCTGCGAGTACTCGTCTATATAGAGTCTGCAGGGTTGGTGGGTGTTGGGCACGATAATCAGATCAGGCTCCACGACTGGTGACGGCCCATTTCCTCCATCATCAAGCATGCGCTGATAATCAGTGCTAATAGCCTATAATAAGATGGGCCAAGAATCCTTAATTGAGGAAGATGAAGTGTTACTTGTTTAAAGCAATTAAAGTACGCTGTTAATTTCCATATTTACCTCTTTATTTTGTGGCTTGTTTGCCAGGAGATGTTACGCGCGCTCTGATAATGATGTTTGCCTTTTTATGCAAGGTGCCAGCGATACTACTAACTCATATTCCTGCGGAACGCATCTAAAAATAGTCTGACTGAACAATGAAAACATATTCCTCAGTTGTTTTTTTTCCCTCCTGTTTTGATGACATTCGTGAAAAATCTTCTTGATCAGCCCATTTGCCACTAAAAAGTAATCTTTAGGATGCATCGCAGTACACTACGCCACGTGTCAGTGAACATAATGACACACAATCATTCTCCCTGTGAAGATTCGTTGTTTTGAGGGCGTACAACTCTAATATGTAAAAGGATATGGCTTGCGTTTCATCCTCACCTTCTCCTCCCAGCTCTGGTTTGCTGCAGTCTGACGTGAGATACAAGACAGTAGAAAGAGTTCACAAATAGGCATCCCAGTAGATGGACCGGATTTGGAAACGCTAGGAGAGCGGGAGGGTGGGCTCGTGTTCCATCAGACAAATATCCCAAAGACATTGCTTGAACCTTAATTAAACCTGGTAAGGGAGGAAATAAATAAATAAGCACGATTCCCAGGGTTCATGTTAATTTATGCAAAGGCTTGAGTTGATCGGATGCATCTCCTGTTCCCGTTCCCCCTTCCCTTTCCTCACATGAAACCCTTCCAATGTATCAAGATACTGCATATCAAAGAAACCAGGGATGGCTGCTGAATTTAGCAGAAGGGATTTGGGAGAAATAACGCTGTTTTATTAATATACACAGAACCTGATAGGCCATTACTAAAGATCAAGGTCGAACGGAAATAAAACGGGTCGTGTAAGCCTATCAGAACTTGCATCTTAGAGATGTCCTTGGGCCTACGTTGGCAAAGAGACAGAGGCTATGGAAGGAAGGTGAGATGCAGGAAGCTCCAGAGGTGCCACGAGGACAACATCAGGATCATTCCATCTTTTTCACTCGTGTGTGGGCAGAAACTCTATCATGAAAAGACCGCCATGAAGAGGTGTTTTGTGGAGAATCGAGAATCACTCAGAGATTGATTCACACCCACACTTAGATTGTGCCGTTGTGCTCTTGTATTAAATGTAAGTGCTTGTGATTTCAATCATTTAATCAACAGGCCTGAAAACATCAAGACATAGCGATATACATGTATCAAAAAAGTTGAAAAGTACATACCAGTCAAGTTTGAAGACACCTATTCGTTCTGTATTATTAACAGTACTTTGACAATTTAGCTTCCCATCCTACTAACAAAATATAGCATTTATGATACACATACAGACTGTATACACATAAACATGTATGGCAAATATAAAACAATATATTATATAGTCAGTCATGTATGCAGCAAGCAAAAAGAAGTAGGCTGTCTTATTCATTTACATAAAATATGGATTTGAGTGCAACTCAACATGAATCAGTGATACTTAAATATAAATGAACAATCTGAATGAAACAATTCACTAGATGAACTATTAAGTGAGCAAACCGATAAGAGATGAAGTTTAGGTATGTGTTTGATTATTGCTCGGGTTACACTATTGTTGAAATGTTAAGGGTTCAGATTTTTAAAATGAAATATTTTATTCAGCTAGGATGCCTTAAATAGATCAAAAATGCTGCTTTTTTGAAATGTCTATTTATCAAAGAATCCTTTTTTTGTTTTCACAAAAATATGAAGCAGCATAATAAGCCAAAATTATTAGAACACTATTATTTTTACCAGCTAAAAACATCTTAAGTCAATTATTTCTATCTTTTGCTGTAGTGTATCAGTAGATTACATTTCCAAACATAAATCAGTAGTTTACTTTTCCATTCATTTTGCCATTATCCAGAGGAACTGTGGCAACGACCTACAAGCAAAGATACCTGAAAAACTATGCACCAAGAGCAAAAACTGCTTCATGTAAAACATGGTCACACCAAATGATGACTTAATTTAGGTAATTAATAAAGAAAAGTTGATTAATAAAGAAAATGTATCTATGACATTTCTGACAGAATTCTCATTTTACAATGCCTAAAAGATTTAACGGTACTCTAGCTTTGAAGATAGGTTTCTTAAACAAGGCATCTGTGGCATCTGCCACAGTTCTTATGGATTTAGACTATCTTGGCTTGTTCTGTTTTTTCATGTCATTCCAGACATTACATATACTTCACAACATTACTGATTTACTATACTTTTAATCAAATAAATGCCGCCTTGGTGAGATAAGAGATTAAAGATTAATGTATAGCACTAAAAACAGTATATAATTAGTATAAAAAACTGTGTACACATTTATATACTATTATGTAGTATGCTAATCCAAATGCTGCTATACAAGTGGCAACTTGCACTGACACTTTAGGGTTAATAAGCAGCGCTCATCTGTGTTGATATTTAGTACTTAGGGTCCTGTGGCAGGGGTCTAATGGGTAAAGTAAAGCAGCAGTCAGCTTTGACCTCATGATCATGAACAGACAGATTTGCTAGCTGTGTCTGAGATCTGGGCAGGACCATTTATTCAGTCTAACCCTCATTGACCTCCTTCATCGGTCCCATTAGGAAAATGTCAGTCTGTCAGAAAGGTGTCCTCTAGAGGAAGGGAAATCTCTGGACATCAGATGGCGTCTCTTGATTCTCTATGCAATTTCTGTGTTCTCTGAGAGGCACCTGAGCCCTGAATATAAGGTGTATGACTGGCAGAAAGGGTGTGAGAGACATTGGCAGGCTTGTCAAAAGTGAACTTGGGCAATTTGGAACTGGACAGTTTGGGACAGATCAGACGACACCAGTCGTGTGCTGTCAGACTCGTCTGTCTTTTCACTGAAGCATTTGTTTCACTGAGGTTCTGAGGTCAAAATGTGCTATCAGATGTAAAAACAGTCAACAACACTGAAATACCCCATGACCCTGCTGGATTGCCATACTAACAGGAACACCAGCACAGCAAAATCCAATGGTGGAAACTAGATTTAATTTACATCTAGTCATTTAGCAGATGCTTTTATCCAAAGCGAATTTCAAATGAGGACAACAGAAGCAATCAAAACCAACAAAAGACGGAAACACATTTTTTTGGTTGCTTATTAGCATGCATGTTGCTGGATTATTAGTTTATCATATTAATTAGCACTAATAAATATTAATGTATTGGTGCTAATTAAGCACATATTATTCCTTATGCCCTAATCCTACCCAATACCTAAACCTGACAACTACCTTACTAACTATTAATAAGCAGCAAATTAAGAATTTATTGATGGAAACTTTGTAGGTAATACTTAACAAGATTAAAGAAAAGCCTAGTGTTAAGAAACAAATAAATTAAAAAAAAAATTTTTAATAAAAAGAAGACAGATAAAATAAAATTAGAATAGAGTACTAGAGGTCAAGTAAAGATGTAAGCAATTTTAGCAGTTTGTTAGATTCAGCTGATCATATTGAGTTGGGCAGTTTCTTGAAAAGGCCTGTGAAAGTGATTTTATGCCTCTTTGGGATGGCACAATAGTGCACTGTTCACTTGCAGAACGCAAGCTTCTACTGAACTTAGGTAAAAGGGTGCAGGGCCAGTGGTGGTTTTGTAGGCAAACATTAATGCGAGCAGCTATTAGTAGCCTGTGCAAATTGATGAACAGAGGTGTGACATGCGTTATTTTCAGCTCATTAAAGATTAATTTTGCAGCGGCATTTTGAATTTATTGTAGAGGTTTGATGGAATTGGCTGGAAAACCTGCCAAGAGAGCATTGCAATAGTCAAGTCTAGCCAGAACAAGAGCTTGGACAAGGAGTTGTGTTGCATGTTTAGAAAGAAAGGGCCAGATCTTCCTAATATTTTATAAAGCAAATATGCAGGGCCGAGCAGTTTTAAGCAAAGCGATCTGAGAAATTCAGCCTATCTTCGATCACAACACTCAGGTTTTTGGCTGTTTATGAAGGAGTTATGGTTCATGAGCCTAACTGGAAGGAGAAATTGTGATGAAGGGTTTGCTGAAACTTTAATTCTGTCTTAGCTAGGTTGAGTTGAAGGTGATGGTCCTTCATCTAGCAAGGAATGTTTGTTAGACAAGCTGGGATGCGAGCAGCTATCTTCAGATTATCAGGATGGAAAGAGTGCCATCAGCATAGCAGTGATATGAAAAGCCATGTTTCTGAATGAGAAACCAACTAATTTAATGGGGTCATATGATGCGATCTTAAGTTTTCCTTTCTCTTTGGATTGTTACAAGCATATTTTGGTATATGCATAGACACCATAGAGATATTCTTTATTAAAGTTATGACTTCTCCACACCCCCTAAAATGGCTCATTTAAACACACCTTCGCTTTTCTACATCACAGAGTGGCTTTATTTTTTTATGAGATCGCCCACATGTTTATGCAAAGAAAGAACGCAGAAATATTATTTTTGCTGTAGTGTTGTTCCTGGCGCCATTGTTCTGGAGATGCTCTGTTTCGTTGTGAAAGGGAAACTACTTTGTTTGTGCTTCGAAAAGAGGACACAAATAGAAATCAGTCATTAAGTTGCATTCACAACGCTGTTCCAGAAGAGTTCAACACAAATATTAGAGTCTGTTCAGCACATTTATGGAGGACTGATTCCTAAAACCTGCAGAGCAGCCTATAAAGTAAGGCAGTGCCAACTCTGCAAGGACAGTCTGGTGCTTCTGACTCACAACCTTTAAGTAAGTTACGTTTTCTCAATAAAAGGACCTGCTACTTATCATTCAAATGCGAGTTTTGAGCAGTGAAGGGTAGTGCTTGTTGTTTGTTTCTATGATCACGAATGCAGACATGGTGTTATGTTTACATGTCCCTACTGGATGCAACAAATGCCTCATTTGTAATGGCTTTTATTGTTTTGGTGTCATAGTGCTGGGATATGGCATCACGTTACGGTAAGGGGCGTAACATTCCTGACAAACATTCCTGACAACCAGCCAGTCACAATTCACTCGATAGATAGCCAATCAAAGCACACCTCAGTTTTTCAGAATGATGAGCTTTGTGCAAATCGATCAGTTTCAGGAAGGCGGGGCTTAGATGACAAAAAATTGCATTCAGTATGTGTCAAAACAAATTTGTTTCTTGAAACTTAAAATGCATATACACATTGCATTACACCAGATACACAAAACAATGTTTTTTTTTTAGCAACATCATATGACCCCTTAAAAAAAATTACAGATTTTAAAACAACATATCCTAATGACCAGCTACAGTGGTCTTTTCAGCAGGGAAATTTGCTTTGTCTTACGTTTTTCTTTACGTTTCAGATTTTAATGTTTCTCTGGTTACTTTAGTTTTAGGACGCCTTTTCATCATAAACCCTTAGATAATAACTTGTGGAGGAATTTCCCTCTGCTCCTTCACACAAAGCAATCCCGTTATGTAAGAATTGAGGAATATCTCTGAGTGGGTACGTGACATGATTCTATGAATGATTCTCTGCAGGCTGCTCTAACTGAGGCTCAAATGCATTGTGGTCTCTCTGGAAAAACAAACCGCTGTGAAAAACCCAACAGTTGACACAAGGCTCACAACACTAGTGAATTAGCTGAGCAATCTGCATGGTTAGTACAGTCTGAACGAGAGCTCTTCTCTACAGAAACATCCCTACATCCCTTCACGGCGGTCAGAATCCATAAATCACAGAGAGAGCCACATACCCATGTTATCGGCATAGTTTTTTTTTGATATGTTACTTTGTTCAGCTGGGAACTGTCAATATTCAGACGTGCTGACAGTTGCTTAGTGTCTACAGTGCACTGTGCTGTGAATGACCTGACAGGCCATCGTATGCTGCCATCCCTGCTGAAAACACCAGCACATGTTAGGGATTCTGATATTTTAACATCTAGCTGCTAAAAATCAACTTTAGTTGTCATTCTCAACCCTTTTTTGTTTATAAATTATGTATTTCTAAGTGGAACTTTGTTTGTGAAAAGGGGATGTTACATACCAGAATGGACCAAATCTTGAAAGAAATGGAGAGTTCTGTCAGAAAAAGAGCAAGTTAGTGCATTTTGATAATTTTTTTTTTAATTTGTCATATATAATGTAATGTAGTGTCTCTAATAGAAATACTGTACTTTAATAACATCACAACAATCTCTTATGTCCTACATTAATTTTATTTTAAAAAATAAAGTAAAAACAAATATTACCAATGTAAAATAAGTATTTTCAATTTTAATGCATTTAAAAAATCTGTTTATAGCATTGATGGCACTACTGATTTTCAGCAGCCTCTACCTTTTCTCAGTTTTCAGAGTTGCATGATGCTTCAAAGATTATACTAATAAGCTGACTTATTAAAGTCATTACTTATTATCTTATCATTATTTGTTATTTATCTATTTTGCGAATACCATAATACGTTCCCCCACATGGTTCTTTGATTAATAAAAAGCTCAAAAGAACAGCATGTTAGTGCTGTGAATATATACACATAAACACATGTAAATATTTTCGAAATATATGCTGTGTGACTTTACGTAATATACACAATACACACACACATTATGTAAACAAAAACTTATTAGTAACTTTTAGATGTGATTAATCGTTTCACTGCACTAATTTAAATGTTTTTTGGTTTTTTTTTTTACAGTAAATTGCATTTAAGTATTAGCTTTAAAAAACTGCATACAAAATGTATGTTTTTGTTTTACATTCAAAGTTGAGTAAACCGTAAACTGGACTAAAGTGAATGAATACGATTAGACAAAATATGAATTTCTAGGACATTTTTGTCAAAAGGACAACAATAAAGCAAAGCTGTAAAAATGAACACTGCTTGAAGGTCTCTGAGGGCAGTCATGTAAGTAGGTTTGGGGGCAGCAGATCCGTGTCAACAGATCAATGAAGGCTCTTTTCAAAGCCGCTCGGACACTTCTGAAGAGTTAAGCACTGAGTTTCCTTTGGACAGGGCCTTGAGCGAGCTCGATGCTTCAGTGTGTGTTGCGTTTCAACTCAACCTGTAGTGCTGCATTTAGTGCACACTTGGTTTAATCTCACATTCTCTTTTTTCATCTTGTTTAGTGTGCATCTCTTGCCATACTGAGCCGGTTCATCCCACAGCTGGAAAAAAAGTTTTTTAAGTTTTCTGCAAGTTTTGAGGTAGAGAGAGAGAGTATTAATACATTTTAAAATGCAGTCTGTGGGTTCCTGCTCTAAAATAACATTTATTCAATTAGATTTTTGGGGAATATTGGCAGTTATGTACAGGAAAACCAGCAGAAAAACAGACCCACAATATTAAGTGCCATCAGTACATTTAATCATGTGTATGACTGAAGTAATGACTAATGAAACTTCAGCTTTGACATCAAATAAATTATATTTTTTATTCATATAAAACCTATTATTTTAAATTTCAATATTCTACTACAATATTACAGTTTTTTTTGGTGGGGGGTTGTTCAAATTAATGCAGCCTTGATAAGCATAAGAAACGTAAAAAAAATATTACAAATATTAGTGATCCCAGATTTTGACCAGGAATGTATGCACGGATAAAAACAAGTATTTACCTTAGTTTGTGAAAAACAGACATAATTTTAAACTTTGTTTTTTTTCTTCTGCTTTCTTTTATAAAAATGTTGTCAGTATATTCTAGACATTTTCAGAACCTTTAGCACTTCAGTAAATTGGTATATTAACACTATACGTTGCGAAATTTACATTTCAACAGTAAATTAAAGTTCAGTCCACAAAACCTAAATTGTTGATTCAGATTTTTATGGTAAATATCTGGCAACCATAGCTACTGCATTTCACAGTAAATTTTACAGATTGTATTTACAGTGTACAGTTATATACAAGTTTAATATTTAGTCTTATTTTGTTGTAATCCTTTAACTGAAAATGAAGCATGAAGTAGAGAATGATATATATATATATGATTTTTTTTTATAACTTTAGTTAGGGTTGCTAAAACACTGCATAAAGTTTCATAGACAAATTTCAAAAGCCGACTATTTATGTCTTCACTTCCATTTAAATATTATTGGTGTATTTGACCATGATTTTCACCACACTGCGTTGCGTGGGCACATGTGTGATCTGCAATTTTTGCTTTTGTCTGCAGTTGCTTTCATGTGATGTAATACTTGCCCTAGTTTTAGGTGAAGATTATGCTGGCGATACGTCGGTACAGTTAGAAGCAGAGAGGAGAATGTATTATAAATGCTCGGGTCTAGCAGAGCTGCTCTTACAGTATTCCCACCGGAGCTCCTTGAGTTTGCTTCTAAAAAGCCGAACACCATCAGCGCTGACCATCAAAGATGAGTCCTTGGCCTGAGTTACTCTTCTGCAAAGGTTACATTAGCGAAGAGGCCAGGGGCGCAAACTCAGGCTTGCTTCCTCTCTCCCCGCATGCTCGCTGCTGTAACATATGCGAAGATATATTATTAAACACACACCGAGAAAGAGTGAAAGAAAAAAAATACTGTGGGTTATTGGCAGTGTGGAAATTCGGATGGCATGGTCTCCAAAGCCCCCGCGGTCTTTCTGTCTTTGTTAGCGCCACTCACAATCGTTCAAAACCCAATTAATCTTTGTAACATTAAAAAGAGATGTACAGCAGTTTAAAAAATATTGCTGATGACACCACATTACCCTTAAAACCGTAATTCAAAATTATAGAAATCTGGGCTCTTTATTGGCATTAAAGCATAACATTTGTTTACAGAGTTGTTTGATTAAGTGCATTCTGCTGTTTGAGCTTCCAAAAAAGCTTGACGGAAAGTCTCAACCACTTGAACGAGTTTGGGGCGGGACTATTGGCTGTCCAACCAATAGAGTGTTCAGGGAACCTGTTTGAAAAACACCATTCGACATGACAAAAATGATGAAAACGTTCACAAATCTTCTTTGTGACTTCCTTCTGATGACATATAAACATCTACAATCGTTTAGTCGAATCATTTAGTAATCTTCGATGAATAGCAGTAATGATTTAGTAATGACTGATGAATAGCAAAAAAACTGTGTTTTTTGTTTTTGTTAATTATAATAAACAAAAATAAAAGGAATAGACAGAAAAGAAAAAGGATAGAGAAGTTAGTTTTTTTGGAAAGAATAGAATTAGAATCGAGATTACTGTTAGAGGGGGAAATAAAGATAGAAGAGATGTTTTAGACAATTTTTGAAGATGGCTAAGTATTTAGATATTGTTGTAGGCTATATACAATATCTGTAAAGACATTATTTCAGGTTCCAATACTGACTGGTTTTTGTGAACGTCAGCAAGCTGTTGACATTTTAGTCTATATCTGACATTTTGAGTTTATATCTATTTTTCGAAAACTATTATTACTATATTTAACTATTATAAACTATATTTCCTACATTACATGTTTTATTCATTTTTTGTCATTTAATTTTGCTGTGTATTATTTATTTATTTATGTAGTTTTGGTGCCCTTTTTAAATATTTTTTTTTTTATAAATAAGAACACAAGTAATAAGAAGTACAATAAAGTACAATCAAAGCTTTAATTCTAATCATAAATTTAAACATGTAATCTGTCGATTGTCCTGCAGGTGATCTTATAATTCTCATTACGAATTTTAAGATTTTCAAGTGCTACTTAAGTAATAATACTTTTTTGGAAGGACGGCGTAATATTAAGATCAGTTATATGATACAAACTTCTGCATGAAAGGTCATTTTCAAAAAATCATAATGGGGCACTTTTAAAGGTTGAACTGAACATAATTGCAATAATTTCATAACTTTGTTATATTCTAAAAAAATATTTTCTAACATAGTATTTTTGACATTTTCCAATACAAATATCTGAACATTCTTGAACAAAATACAAAATAATGTAAGACATTAATTATGTAGACATTTTTGAAAAAAAATGTAGGGCCAGATTGAATATGCATTTTTGGGAGTTTCCCTTTAAGACGCAAAAGTTATTCAAATTAGTCATTCATTTATTTTGACTGCCAATAGAAGATACTATCTGAACATTGCCAAGCCATTTTATTTTAAATTTGCTTGAGGAACTAAAAGACGAATAGGAGCCCTATTACAGGTCTATTAAAACTTTTTTAGTTCTTTGTTTGTCAATTTGTACTGCACTTAGTATATCGGTCAGTATGTAAATGATCTGTTGCATCTGATGCATCTATGTTCTTTTTTAATTTTCGCATTGTTAGTAAATCATAATATACAATAAATCAATTCCCACTGGCAGACGTATTTGCTCCAAGCAGGCACACAATGTCATAAAACATTGATATTTGGTTAAATTTTGATTGCGACATCAGGTGAACAAAATTCAGCGTAAATTAAACGTTCAATTGATGTTGAATTTATGTTAATTTTAGGTTGTGAAACCAAAATCCAACATTAAGTCAAAGTAAAGTTGACATCAAATGCTGACGTCAACACAATTTTCATTTTCAACCGAAATGCATCTTCTGTCCAACTTCAATCTGACGTTATTTAGATGCCCAGTGCCTGGTGGGCTTGTTTTAAGTTTAACTTTTTTCAGAAAATACCACATGCCTTTCATTTTTTCTTGTCAAATAAATGTATCCTCATTTTAAAATGTTTAGATATTTATATTGCAAAAGACAAAAATACTGAGGAAGGAAAGCATTTTTGCAGTGTAGTACTACAGAAATTACTCGTTTTGTCTTTAATCAATTTTGAATCCTACAGTGATTGTTACTGAGATTCCCTCATTCCCAGGTGGTGAGAAGTTTGAAATTTAATAGTGCAAAGTGCAATTTCATAGCCAAGGCAAGACTTGTGAAATGAAAATACAATATGGTGATGCATTTTGCATCAAAGCTGTAGAAGAAAGCTTTGAGATAAATTTGATATTGAAGTTTTTTCACCCAACCTATTGACATCTTCTCTATCTGACAATCAAAAGAAACCTTCAAAGCCAGCGTCCATGAGTTTTATGAATGTAAGAGCTGAATCAAGCCAGACCCATACCCAGCCAGAGGAATCAACCAACATATTTTTTTAATCCTAGTTTGTGGCCGAATACTTGTCTGTTTACATATGCATTGATCTAGCTAACCCATCCACCAGAGTCTGTTTTCATCTATCTCTGCGCTCAGAAGTGGGTATTATATGACTAATGATGCACTCTCGTGGCTGTGTATGATTAAATTAACCCATGCCTTTTACCCTGAGCCCAGTCATAATTTTTTATGATGGATGAAAAGCCAAAAACTGCTCAGAAGCCCCCAACCCCCACCCTATGAGATTCAGAATACACCTAATACAATTAACTATTAACAGAGCAAGAACAAAACTAGACTCCAATTAGCAATGTCAGTCCATTCAAATAACCATTAACATTTTTTCTTATTAGCATGAAATTAGCATTCAAGTTGCAAAAAAATAATAGGCATGTACGTGTTAGACAATTATATTTATGTAAGCTATTTCTAATCATCTTAATCGCACAGAACACAGATTCAACAAACAGGAAGTGCAAATGCGCAATTACTAAAGATAATGTACAATTTTACTTTTTGTCAGTGACCTGTAGTCCTTTACTGGCATTTCTCTCACAGCTGATGCTCCAAACATGTTCTGAACACTTCATAAGGTTAAATCAGTTTTTAGTAACCACAAAGAACAGAACAAATTGCTAAAAAGGCAAAACATTAATGGCATATGAACCAGCGTTAAACATATTGAAAAAATTGTTTGCGTTAACTTTGACAGCTCTAACTGTAATGAATTCATGTTTTTTTCTGATGAAATGCTTCACGTAACACATTCAGAAACAATGTCGCAATCAGCTTTTCTAATTATGTTGTATATCTTGTTAGGCTCCGAGCACGAACATGACATGAAAGTGCACTGCCTCTTTGACGAAGAGTTCATAGTGTAAGGCTCAGGTATTTACCTCGTTAAGACAAGAGATGAAACAGCGGCTTCAAATGATAGACTGTTGTGTCTGTAAAGGAGGAAAAATATAAAACATAAAGAATGACTCAGGCTCTGTGACCTCACATTCAAAGCTGTTTTTTTTAAATGTTTTCATTTACTTTCAAGTGCTGCACTTCAGTGACTGATTACAGCTGGGAGAGCAGGTGGGAATAAAGTTATATTTCATGGAGCACAGTAAAAATTGGATAACGGGATAAAGCAAAGACCATTTTACTAGAAAAGGAAACTTAAAAAAGGTGAAATTATACGCTGGTAACCTTATAAGTTAAACAAATGCAGTCAAAAATGAAATAACATTTAAAAAATGATTCAAAACATTGATTACTTTATCATTTATTCAGAAAATATCTTCGACAGGAGATACACTTTCACAGTAATAACGTGAAAATTATGAAAGATTAAATTTTTTGATGCATTATGATTCATAAAATGCTGACATTTTTATTATGCGCTTATTTTAATTATGGTTCTTGGAGTGAGTTGGTATATTACCATTATATTACATTATTATATATTATATGTATATTATATGTAAGTTAAATATGCATGAATTAAAATGTTAAATATGAAACTATGAAAATATGATTTGGATGACATTGAACTGCTTACATGTTCCGGTATTCTACAGTTATTGTTTACAGTACATTTACAAAAGCATTTTAAAAAGATATCAGGGAGACAGAAAGCACAAGTGGAGGGAAAGTGCGAACAACAGAAAACTGTCCTCCTCCGGATTCTCATTCGCAAGGGGATCTTTGAAATTCTATTAGGGTCGTTCGGCCTCCCTGAAAGCAAGCACCGCAGGCTTAAATATCTCCGCTGCCCAGATCCCCACCCTAGGGGCGCAGAATAAAAGGGGGTGTCCCAGGAAGGCAAACAGAATTTTTCATCAGAACGCCATCGCTCATCAAAATTTCATCCGGCCATTCTGTATGGGGACTGTATCTAGTGCAAGGCCATCACAGCGGGACGTTCCTGTTCAGTCGACTGGGCCAATCCCTCCTGCACTAAAACATATTGTTCATTAAATGCTCCTCTCTGCCCACACATAACATCATAAACATCCTGACACGGTAGTGCCTGCGGAAGAGCGATTTCTGATGACTTCACACATCCATACTTAAAAGATAAAATCCAGAGCTCAAATGCAGACTTTGCAGTGTATCCACCTTGTATGAAACCAAATAAATACAACACCACATCAGACCGGACTGCAGTTATTTACTAATCTGGCTATTTTGTTCTTGATATTTTCATGAACTGAGCTCTCCCTATTCTCCTAGATACACTGTAGCAAAATAGTTCAAAATAAGATAAAATACAATTAATATCATATTTTTAAATGGTTATAAAACGTACTAATACATTTTAATTGCTAACATAATCCATATTTATAAAATATTAAATATAGCTACTTTTATCTTGTATTACAAGATATGCATGTGGGATTTTAAGTGCAAAATATTTATTTAAAACATAAATTTGATGTTTAAAAATGGGAAAAAAATATTTAATAATGAAATTTTAATAATGTAATTTAACAATGACAGCTGATAGCTATTGCTTGCTGTCATTGATGCAAAATATATATACTATATTTTTTATTTCATATACTGTATATTTTTTCAACTTTAAAGTGTCATACTAATGGAGTATTTTCATGCACATACACTAAGCAATAATGAAATGTATTATTATTTAAATTTTCATTATATATAATATAATATTATAAAAAAAAGCTAATTATACATTAATTTGCTGACTAGCTCTTTTGCGTAACTATTGGTTCATCTACATGCAAGCTAATAAAAAGAATGATCGCAGAGAACTAGTTTAAAATCTGACACCAACCAGTGTGATTTACTCTGTACAGATAAGTGTGTGCCCATCTCACTGTATTCAGCATCATGCGGATGCCTAGAGGATACAGCTCTGTGGACAGTGACGCAGCAGGCGACGGAGTCACATTCTGGCAATAATTGGCCCCATCGCGATGTTTCTGTGGGGGGGAGAAATTAATTATGAAGGGACCTCCCTTATTCTTTCTCTCCTTCAACTTTTTTTGATGTGCACAGGCAACGGCAAGACCGCTCTCTGACGTTTGCGCACGTCTCCATTCCTCGCCATTAATCACGTCTTCCACGTGAGACGCGGCGGTGGTGGCGGAGCATGCTTTTGTCCGGGAGTGCAGAAAAAAACCCTTTCTGCATCCTGTGTGAATAATTTACAGGAGCTGCCGGTGCCAAAGCTTTCAAGGTCGTCTGCAATTCAGTAGCTGTTGTACAGGAAGGGCCTTTCGCCTCATGGAGAGCGCTCTCTCTCCCATGTATCTCCAACCTTTTAACTGCAAATCCTCCTCGAGGAGTGCAGGGAACGGGGCTGTAGAGGCCAGGTCTCTGGTCTGCCACCACCCTTCTGCGCTGCTTTTGTATGGGCAGCTCTCTCGGGCACTGGGGAGGAAACAGCGGGGCGTTTTTCATTAGCCGCTCCCCTGGCACAGGCTAGTAAAGAAAAGACCACATTCAGAAACCAACTCCCCGCGACTGGCTTTTAACACACAGATCCGCTATTGTGCGGCTGACCTTTTTTTAGCTGCCGTACTTCAAAAATGCGGGAAGGGGGTGGATAATAAGGAATATGAAAACAGGCATCTAGCGAAGTTCTGTGAGAGCCGCGGCACCGGAGGAGTCTGCATCGGGCATCGTTAGCCGAGGTCAAAGCTTTCAGGGTCCTGCGGAAGGATTAGGACGAGGAAGAGAAAAGAGCATTTGAAGCCAATTACCCGCATTGGTATTACTGAGCGCTTCTTATAAATCAATATCCGCTGCTTGAACACCATGTAAACTGAATTGAATCTTATTTTCGGAGAGCTGTCATGTTCAATTTGTACCTCTCATCCTTAATGGACGTAGCTAAAGCATCGCTAATATAAGGTATGAGGCCCGAGACATTGAGCTTGTTAACAAAGCGGGTCATTTTCTCAAACAGGCCAACAAGTTCATGGCCTACACGGACCATTTGGAAACGTTCACACATTCGCTAATGGCTGCTTGTTCTCTATATTCTCTTCCTCAATCCTCCTCAAAATGGAGGTAATAAGTCAGTCGGGTACTGGTGATAATGACCAATCTAAGGTGGCCCGAGGTGACTCTCTGGGCACCGATCGTCCTCGTCTTTCCTCCATCCTTTTTTGTTTGCGTAAGTGCCTCATGATGAGCCTGGCAGTGCTTCTGTGCAAATGAGAATAAATAGTCGGGGTGTCTCGTGAGAGAGGACTGTGGGAAAAATAAATCAAGCTCCCATTAACAGCAGCTTCCAGCTGCTTCAGAGCAACGGACTCCAGCGGCAGCCTTTTATCTGTCTATCTGTGTTTGTTTAGTGCCACTGCTATTTATTCACCCGAGCGCCGCGTTCCCGTTATTTGCACCAGTCTTTGGCGCTTTTAAACAAATCTTGAAAGAAATCTAGCTGCCGCATCCCATAAAGGCATAAATGCTCATAATGATATTCTATAAACGTTCATCAACGACGCCCTGGGGAGAATTACGTCACGCTTGTCTTCGGTTGTGCAGATTTATCCAAAAGCTCATTACCTAAGCAATGGCAGGTTTAAAAACAGTTTTTGTTACTTGCGTCAAAAGGAGGGCGACGCTCAAGGCAGAGAATTGTGCTTGGTGGAAAATTGTGAAAGTTCATGTGTTATTTCATTTTCTTAAAGATTTTGCCACTTATTATTTAAACCACAACACCCAATTTAATGTGTTAATTAGTGCGATCAATAAAAATACACTTTTTTCTTAAAAACACAGTGCTTAGTGCAACGTTTTCTGTTTGAATTAATGTAACGTTTTTCTGAGCCAAATATAAATATCACACATTTTCCAGATTTACCAAATTTACCCACTGAAATGTCATTCAGTGGAACAATCTTGTCAGGCGTATTTACAACAAAAATCAGTTTATGACACATTAAAAGATTAATTACTTTCACCCCAAATGCTAATTAGTTGCAATTAATTTATTTTATTTATTTGCGACTAACCTAGATTTTGCCCATTTGTAAAACACAATAAAATTGAATACGCTTCCTCATTCTTTTATATATTTTAATATGTACAAGTCAGAATAAGCGCATTGTTGGAATTTTTACTAAAATATTGTGTTAAACTGAATGCCAATGTAACATTATTTTAGCCAAATTTATCGTCCAAAAATCGTATTTAAAAAGTAGACACTTGTAATGCGCTTTCTACACTCTCAGAAATAAAGGTACAAAAGCTGTCACTGTGGCCGTACCTTTTGAAAAGGTACACTTATGTATCTATTAGGTTGAAATATGTACACTTTAAGTACTAATATGTACCTTTAAGGTACCAAAATGTACCCTTTAGGTACAAACAGGTACCATTTGAAAAGATACCGCCCCAGTGAAAGCTTTTGTAGCTTTATTTCTGGGAACATAAAAATTACTTTTGCGAATTTTTTTTTTATTTTGACATCTTGACGTCTTATGACCTCTCTGACTGACACAGAAATACAAAATAAAAGCCGGAATTGATATCCATTATAACTTTGTAATTACATCAATTGGTTAACATTTAAGTAAGCTCTTTAGAAACAATAATTTTGCAATTCCATTTGTTACCTCAAGTGGCTCAGAAATCAACATTCAGCGGTTTCATATGGTGAGGATGAACCAACTGCAGGGTAAAGCTCTGAAGTGTAGGTGGATGTGTCCTCTGTGTGTGTCTCATTTTCTGTAAAAACACAATTAACAAATATTGTCATACAAAGCCATATTCCATTCAAATGCTCTTCAAATTGCTTGAGGTCATGTTATCTATACACTGTTCATACCTCTTTCAAAACACCCCAGGCAAATTATGTGTTATTACTGTTATTTATAAAGATGATCAGAAGCCAGTATTCACATCAGACTGGTAATTAAGCCACTCAAGAGCAGACATATATGCATGATTTGTTTTTTTTACCAGCATGACAGCCAATCTGAATAATAAATAATAACCACAGTTATCTAATGCAGCAAAATCCTGTGGCGATGCCAACCGGAAAAGCTTTAAGTTGTTAAGATACAGATAAAGGAGGAAGAGCCAGTGTAACGGATTTATTCGGTTAATTAATTTTTTCATAGTCATCCCAGAGCAAGACAGTTTGAGTTTGACTATATAACGATGTAAATGTGGATATGTGTATAATTTAAAAAGAAACATGACACTTTTAGTATAGAAATGTTATAAATTAAATAAGAATATGAATTTCATATATATATATATATATATATATATATATATATATATATATATATATATATATATATATTACAAATTGTTTTTAATGATTACATTTAATGATTTAAATTCTAATATATACAGTATGTATATGTATACCACACACAAATTTTAACTTAAATTAATATAATGAATATATAACATTTTATCCCCCAGACAATTAAAATAATTTTTTAACCAACATTTTAAGTAACACTGAAATAAATAAATAGCTTTATGGGTGTGTGTGTGTTAAAAAACTATTTTTTTCATTAAATGTTTTCAAATTACAATTTTTCAATTGTCTTGTTTACGCACACATCGTTTCTGTGGCCAGAGGATGGCAAATTTTCCTCAGCCTCATGCACGCAACTTGTAGCTCACAGTTTTGAGCTCAAGCTTTGAGAAGAATCCACAACAGCTGACTTAGTAGCCGATCTCTCCTTTTAGCTCCTCTGTTTTGCGGGAGCATTAAGGGCCATATGTTTATCACACACTCCTGATTCTCCAGTCACAGATGGCCAGATAGGGGTTTGATCCTATCCCAACAGCAGAGCCTGGCAGCGAGCGTGCCCAGGAGATCTGTTCCTGTCCCAAGCAGTGGGGTCCCAGCCCTGTGGTGTCTGGATATAGCTGCCCTGGATCCGCACAGATTCTGCGAGCGCAGGGCAGAGAAACCTCACCTCGCACCCCAGAAAAGATGCTGCTACAGAGGTCCAGGACGCCTCCCGCTGTTCCCCCGCAACCTGCAGCGAGACGTTCATCAGCCCATCTAAAACCCCAAAATGCCAGCGTTTTAATAAGAGCGGAACAGCCTTGCCCTCTCTGTCCTGAAACAGTGGCACAAATGATTCCTTCTGTCCTTGGGTTTTAATCACAAGACTTTACTGTCTACATAGCACTTTTTTTTGGTGAGGTGTCAATAATTTAGAATATTCATGATGATGAAGAACGCATACCAATCTGCAAGCTAGCGCCCGTATCGCTTGCAGTTTTCACACTCACTATCCATGCACATTTACAAAACGCCAGCAGGCATTTATTCAGCTGTCAAACCAGACAGATTTCTTTTTAGCGTTGTTTTTGCCAAGGGCTTGCATCACTTCGAGTGCTGTTTTTTCGCGAGACGTTAGATTCCCACAGCTGCCCTGCATTAGTCGCGATTTGCCGCTTTTATCTGGCAACTTTTGTTTAAGACGCAATACCTGATTTAACACTTCACGTTTAACCGTTCATTCTTGTGTTAACCCTTCTTAAAAAAATATGATGTTTTTTTTTTAAACATCGTGATCATGTTCATGTGTGTCTTTTCCATCACATTTCAAATGATTTCTTGCATAGTGGTGAAAATGACATTTTTTGGACTAGTTCTAAATTTAGATTGTTTACACACATAATACACATATATACACTCAAAAATTGATACTCACAATTATATAATAATTTCATCATTTTTGCTGCATGCCTTAAAATGATGAAATACATTATACAGTAAAAATGATATTACAATAACAATTAGTGATATTTACCCTTTTTTTATCGTAAAACACATCTCTCCTGTTTCATATTAAGGATGCTCTTCTCTGAGTTGGTTTTCTCCTGTAACCAATTACACAAAAACATTATTATAAAATGATATTTATTTGAAAAAAAATATTTGATATAAATTGTTTAAAGAAGTGTGTTATTTATGATTTTTCATTACTTTGTTTAGCATAATTTTTAGAAATGTAATAATACTAAATAATTTTATTAATTTAAGATCGGAAGTCTGGATCTGGGATGAGTAAAACAAATATGAAAGGAAATTGAAAAGCATATATAAATTATAAGTTTGGAGACTTAAGATTTGTTAATGTTTTAAGGCTCTACGGCTGCATTTATTTAATCAAAAATAAAATAAAACCGGAAATATTACTACAATAAAAAAGCAGTTTTTTTGTTTTAACACAATTAAAATTTACTAATTTATTAAGCCTAATTTTCAGCATCATTATTACGGTTTTTAGTGTCAAATGCTTCAAAGAAATCAATCTAATATACTGATTTGCTGCTTAGCAAACACTTATAAGTACTAAAAATGCTTGTTTTTGGTGGTGTTTTTTAATTTTAGTTTTAGTTAAAAAGTTAAGAGCTGAACATAAAAGTGCCCATAGATAAAGAAACACCCAAATATGCAACCCAAGCAAAATAAACACATGAAGCAGCACATACACCTTTCTGCTCACGGTGCACTACATTACACAGAGACTCATTCTCATCCGTTTCCTCATTCCAATCTGGACATAAGAGGATTGTAAAGCACACACCCTGGATTTGGTCAGAAATTGATACGGGTCCTTGCTGTCCTTTAATTGATTAACACTCGCTTCAGATCCTGGGCTGCCTCTCAAAAGTGGAGAGGTTTCTTTTAAGGCGAGAATCTCTGCAATGAAGTGCTCCGCCGCTGATTAATTTGTCATGATAGGAGCTTGATGGGCACTTGGTTTGGAGAAACGGCCGAATGAAAGACTGTGTGATTGACACTGAGTTTTAATTACGACTTAAAGGCCTCCAGAGGGTGGTAGAAGTCAAACTGTTTCCTCAGGCTTTTGAAAAAACAGACCTAATTAAACTAAATGAAATTGAGCAAAATCACACTCTGTCAACCAACCTGTCTCAAACATCATGCAAAAAAGCTGAAAACTTATACCTGTTGTGCACATGAAGATGAAGGCCAGTGACTTACACTTTCTTGTCTTTCCTATTAAAATAAATAAAAACCCTATAAAACAACATCAATTAAATTTATGCTCTTTATTTTACATTTATTTGAGATTTTAGATTTAGTGCGCATTTGTACAAATAAATAATACTTTTTTTTTTACAATATTTATTATATATGTATTTGTAGGTCATTTATTGTAAAGAAATGCGTGTGCAAAAATAAACAAATGAAATTAAATGGATGATATTTATCTTATATATTTATATATTATAGATTAATTAAAATTGTGTGCATTTATAATGTTCATTCTCAATATAAAGTTTTGCAATAATTTATTGCAATATATACATACGTATATAAAGGAATAGCTTTACAGCAATCTTGCAGGGCATAAGACAGCATTTTATTTGGGATTTTTGTACAATATGTTGGCATGGGATCACTTTTTTCGTAGGAATCTTCGGAGGGCGAGGTATGACCTCATTATACAGCAATACAAGGTTCGGTTATGGGGTGTCCGCATGGAAATATATAGGTCAGCTTCATAAATATTTCACGCAAATGGATAGCTGTTCGCTCTAGTGAGGATGAAAATTCAATGCATTGGGATTTACACACTCATTTGATTAGAGAGATTGTAATTGCAAAAGTCGTCATTTCCATACTAACCTGCTTTCTTCCCCAGACCTTTAATCTCAACTATCCTTAAACTCGGCTGTCAGATAGCCGGAGCATTCCTCATAAACTCAAAGGAGGGAAGCGACATTTTGTGGAGCACTGCAGATTTTTCTTATAAAGCCAACGATAAGGAGAGACAGGGCGAGGCCATCTCAATATCCCCCATTTATTCTCATTACGAGCGATAATCATTACTCACTTTCTCTCTCTCTCTTTTGTTGGTTCCATCTTTCTTGAGGTATTCCCTTCCCCCCAGTAGACGGCTGCTATATTTGGAGTAGAGCAGACGGATGCTGTTTACTGTCCCCAAAGATCCCAGAGTTTTATCTCCAACATCACAGACAACCAGAATCAAACTCTCCCGCATCTACAACAAACACAAACAGACTCTATAGTGCTTACAAACATGGGGTATGGAAGAGTCTTGATAATGATGAAAGATTAGAAACATCGAGGAAAGTAAAAAAGATCACACTAATCTCTAGAAAAGTGCAGACAGAAGCCTGCAGGACCACACACTGCAAAGAATCTGTCTCTTTTACCATGTGTTTTTCAGTCAAATGATCAGAATCATTTTGTGTCAGTTTTGTTGTGCTTTTATCATATTTATTAATTTTTACTATTTCTACTATTTCAACTTAAACACAAATTTTAAGTTTTATGTTTTTATTTAATATATATATTTTATTTAAGTTTTATTTAAATTAACACAAATATTTACATTTTATTTTTACTATAACAACACATTTTTTACTAGTTTTAAGTCCCTGAAAATCATTAATGCCAAAGCATTGACAAAATATACTTGTATTAAAGATATATACTCTATGTGAATATTTTATGTATTAACATTTTATACTTTAAAATAAATCTTTTTGTGATTTAATAAAAATTGTGAATATTTTATATATTAATATTTTATACTTTAAAATATGTTTTTAGTCATTTAATTTAATTTTTCTATTTTTACTTTTATTTTTAGTGATAATAATAATAATAATAATAATACCAAAAAAAGCCAGTGCATGAGGACTATATACCCTTATTTCCTTTTAGCCCTCTTTTTAAGTTAATTTTTCTTTATTTTTGTAGAACTCAACTAGAAGATTTTTTGCAGTGCACATGCACCTAACCAGATGCATCCAAACTAAGTAAAAAAAAAATTTAATCAATGCAAGTTAGTACTTCCAGAGATGAGATTTTGGTTACACTTTAATTCGACTTCAGACATTCTATTAAATATAAGTAACTACATGTTGTCAACTAATTCTCATTAATTTGCAACTACATGTCTACTAACTCTCAGAGTAGACTGTTCGGGAAGGTTTAGGGTAAGTAGAATAAGTTGGTTCTGATATAATATTCTGTATGTTCTGGACCCATCAAAATAAAGTGTTAGAAGATATTATGCAGACAGTCTTACTTATTTACTTACTACTGTTAGTAGAATGTCTAAAGAGACATAAATAAAGTGTTGTCCACAGCAGCCATTATAAGCAACAGAACCAGCGTTGTACCGCTTAGCCCCGCCCACAGCGAAATCTCATTGGCCCAAAATCCTCTTCTATATAACTGCATACACATCAACCACAACGTAAAGATCTGTAGAATCCACAGTATTCCCTACAGGTAGTGTTTCAGCCATGAGCTCCACTAATTAGCCTAGCTGTCTAGCTAATGAGCTACCTCGGGTGACCCTAACAAACAAACGGTGGGGATTGTCCCGCAGCTTTCGCCCTTGCCTGTGGCTGCGACGTAACAAGTGTGCTAATTGGTGCTCCCCGTTTTCACAGGTGTAAGTGTAACCTCCACGCCGGTCAGTGCTCCCTCCGTGACGGGACCCTTCAGTGCGACTGCGAGCACAACACCACTGGACAAGACTGTTCGGCCTGCGAGAGAGGATTCAAAGCCAAGTCCTGGAAGCCCGGCTCCTACCTGCCCACCCCGAACGGCTCCCCGAACATTTGTACGAATTATGCACCTGCAGAATTCAGACACGCACACACCTGAGAGGAAGCTATGATTTACGCACAGCGTAGAAAACTGGGGCATCTTCACTTTTTTAAGGAAAGCAGAATAGCACGAAGCTTTCAAGTAAACTTCGCAATAAAAATACGCAAGGTATATTGAATAGGCGAAGCGTACAGTTCGTCGCTACTGTAAGCTCAAAAGCGAGGCAGTATTCTTTAACTCTTAAAATGTGCTCGAGAGAGAGGTAGAGGAATAAATAAAATAAACCCACAGGAGTGTTTTGGAAAACTCTCTGATTTGTTTTATCTTCCTCTCTTTCTGTTTGCAGGTGAGGCGTCGGGAACGTCTGACAGTAAGTGGCATGCTAATGACTGTCGTTTTCATGTTTTCGCTCCCGCTGCCATCACTCTTTTTGGCCTCTTTATTTCATGTCGTTAACAAGACGTCGGTTCTGATCCGTCCCTTAACTGTCACCATGAACTCTGATGGCGTGATGCATTTTTCCACAGTTTTCTACTTCATAAATGTTTCATGTGATGTAAGACGCAAAGCATTCTAATGCTGGCTAGTGATGTATGAGGGTGCGCTCAAGGTTATAGGAAATTTCAGTGTGGTTTTTCCCATTTGTGGTGGTCTAATGCTGTTTTGTCGGAAATATGAGGTGATGACTGATCTCAGGAGAAATATAGGGGAGTCTTTTTCCCCAAGATTGTTCTTAAAGGTGCACTTTGATACTTTTTTCCAGCTTAAAGGTGAAGCGTTTACATTTTTAATGATGCTAGTGGCTCGTACTCTTAGTTTTTGCATCTGAAGAAATCTGTGGTACTTTTGAAAGTAAAATGCTTAATATGGTTTAGATGATGGTCTTATCAGCCGCATAAAAGCTGTTTAATTAGATAAGAAAGTTCTCTTCTGTTGGTGGTGGCCATAATGAGATCATGTGACTAACATTATCTCAGTAAACGATTTTTTTACGGCGCGTTTAGTTGAAAAATTAACAAGTGATAAATGCGACCCTGAACCACAAAACCAATCTTAAGTCCCACAGTCTTATTTATAGCAATTATACGGGTCTAAATTTATAGATTTTGTTTTCCAAAATCATTAGGATATTAAGCAAAGATCATGTTCCATAAAGATATTTTGTAAATTTCCTATCATAAATATACCAAAACTTAATTTCTGATTAGTAATATGCATTGCTAAGGACTTCATCTGGACAATTTTTAAGGCCTAAAAGATTTTTAAAAAGTTGTATCTCTGCTGAGTATTTTTCTATTCTAACAAACCCTACATCAAGGAAAGGCTTATTTATTCAGCTTTCATTTATTTCTATAAGATAAGTTGACCGTTATGACTGGTTTTGTGTTCCAGGGTAACACATGTGCTTGTGAACAGGGTTTTATGCCAGTGTTGTGTGTAAGCAAAAGCTTTTTCATGATACAGCAACAAAACCAGTACTGTGTGTGCCAGTATCAATTCAAAAACTAGTCAAAAGTTACATAATGCACCTTCACTTATTTGCCAGTAGAAAAAACAGGCCGTAATGTTGTTCTCCGCTTTCAGTGCCAACACGAGCAGTTACGCTTGACCCGGCCACTGTACCAGTGTCCATAACTACATCCATAACACCACCCACAGTCCAACTGACCTCAGACTCAACACCAGTCCAGCCGATCTCAGTATCCCAGACTCCGGATACTTCAGCGTCTGTAAACGTGTTTACAGGTTAGAGCTGGTTTAAAGTCCATAGAGTAGTTCAGCTTGTCTTGTAATGGTCGTAGATTAAAATAGGTTAGTCTTGTAGCAGTCTTGTGGCAGTTGAGCAGTGTTCAGTACACCCTTTAAAAAGTTTGAGTTCATTAATAAGTTAGGTGTCATTATTCTGCAAAAGATACATTAAATGTATACTGTTACAAATTGTTTAAATAATTGCTCTTGCCGTGAACTTTTTATTAAACAAATAATCCTGAAATTGTTCTAAAAAGTATTACGCAGGACAGCTGTTTTCAACTGATAATAATATAAAGAAATGTGATCCTGAGCACCAAATCAGCATATTAGAATGATTTCTGAAGAATCGTGGGACGCTGAATTATGTTGAAACTTTGGCTTCACCATCACCATGAGTAAAAACATTTTAAACTATATTAAAATAGAAAAGTTATTGTTATAGTTTTTGTTATAGTTTTTGTTTCATTTTTATTTTTGTTTCTGACCCCAAACTTTTGGTACTGGGTATATTTGTATAATAAACTGGATTTTGTTTCACGTTTTGCATATAAAATACATATAATAAATAAAGGTATGTAATATGTAAATTCATGACCAGCTCTGTTTGGTTACAAACAATTAGATAAGTTCAATACATTTCAACAATTTTTTATACTGACATTTTACAATACTGACAGCGTACTGCAAAACAGCAACCATGTTATTAAATCTGCTAAAATTGCTGATTTGTTTCCTGTCCAACAAATGGATGAAAATAGAAGAGAAAATGGCCTTAAGAGAAACGACAAGTTATGTCAACTGCCTATATACCACAAGTAGTGGCAGGCGGTGTTATTACCATTTGAAAACATAACTGTACCGTAATGCCATCAGTGCTTTTTGGTCCTGAGAAGCTTTTCTTCTCAACCTCTGACCAATGAATAACAGTCACTGGAGTTAGAGCAATTTATCACAGCGTGTGCCGGGCTGTGGACTCTCGCTCTCCCTCAGGGTCCTGCTGCCTGCAATCAAACACACATTAATACATTATTTCACTCAAAGTAATATGTCGAAATATCTCCATAATTCAATATTATTAGGGCCTGTCGGTATGGCCTGATTTTTGAGTTTTTGATGACATTTTTCTCAATCATTGCCAAGCTGAAAAAATTTAATAACCCTCACTGATTGTTTGGAGTGGGACAAATAATCAGGCACAGCACGCAATGCAGACATTGCAAGTTCTGTCGACGTTTGTCCACAGAAAGTAAGGTTTTATGTATGCTTAATAAAGTGTGAGGGAGGTTTTCCCCCGAGCCTAAGGTGCGATGCCCTTCTAAAACAGACATCATGTGTGCTGTTACAGGAAGAAACTGTCCTGTACTAAAGGTTTCATGGTTGCTACCAATATTTTTAGAGCATAGGAAGGATTTGTGGTCCAGCACCCTATTGAACTGGGACGTGTCACTGCTTCATTCATCCCGCTGAATGATAGAGCGCTCTTGACACTCGCCAAGGACACAGCTGCAATCGGAATAGTCTCATTATGAAACTTTAGTCAGACCTCTTATTTGCATGGAAAACATCTGGATTGCGGTTCGTCTCAGTGTCAAACACGTATACCTTTCACAGACTGTCTGAACTATACTGCAGACTAAACTAGCAACAGCCAGAGAAATCTCAAGTTCTGACTGGCTAGCTGCTATGTAGCTTCTGTGAGTGCGTCTGCCAGGAAACTATGTTTTAAATTAATAGTACATTGTATTGGTGACGTTAAAATTACTAAGATATTGTTTGAGGCAGTAATTACAGGGCGTGTGGCAAATCTCAGGAAATACATTTGTCATATGATTTTGTTTGTTTGTTACTACCAAGTAAGTTTATAGTTTTAAAGATTTATTGATTGTAATTTATTCCTGTGGTGCCAAGCTGAATTTTAGCATCATTACTTCAGTCTTCAGTGTCACACGATCCTTCAGAAGTCATTCTAATTGTAATGCTGATTTAGCGGCTGCTCAAAAAACCTTTTCTTATTATAATCATTGTTGAAAACAGCTTATTTTTTTCAGGATTGATGAACAGAAAGAAAGCATTTATTTGAAATAGAAATCGTCTGCAACATTTCAAATGCACCGTCTCTGAGAGGAGCGCATTTATTGGCTTTAAACGATTACATAAACACACTTATATGCGTCAAAAAACCCCATGTTTGCAAATATCCTCATAAACACAGTGATTTAGGTCTTAAGAGAATGAACAGCAAAAAAGCCAAAAAACGCATTTGTAGTATATTGCATCCGGACTTTGGGCTTAAAGGCAATATTCGTCTGTCTGCCATTCATATATTTATATTAATCAAAGAACAGTGACAGAAAATCTCTTTATATCGTGATATATATCATTATCGTTATATTGTGGTTTCTGTCATGTCACCCATCCCTACATTGAATAGTAGATTTTTTCTATTTCTGTGAAATCACGGTTAAATAATTTTTAAATTGATCATCACAAATAATTGTAAAAGCCGTGTAAATTCAGTTAATGTGTGAGAACACATTAGTCACACATAAAAAGATATATATATATATATATATATATATATATATATATATATATATATATATATATATATATATATATATATATATATATATACACACACACACAATTTTTTTTAATCCGTATTAATTTACACTTTTAATGACAGTCTAATACTGTGTTGTGTATGACTGATTTCACACTTACCCACCTGTAAATATCAATATAAAAAATAAAATGGGTTTGTTCATTTTACAAGCTTTCTAATCTAGTCAGCAGTTATTGACCGGAATAAATTAGGATGTGGATCTTGTTGAATTCTACTTGCTCCAGCAGCAGTGACCTCTGCACTCGTCACACTGAAACGGGAAGGTTATCAGCATACATGCTTCAGGGCCAAATCAAGACATCATTACCAAAACGATCTCCAAACAGTCCTGGGATTGAACCCTCCTGCTATCCAGTGTCATTTTTTATTTTATTTTTATTCAATTTAAATATAAAATATGGAAGCGCCGTTTATTCCATTCCTCTTTCCTGGATAGAGTGTTTGGAAAGTGTGATAGAAAGCTCTCACTGTCCTGAAGGAGAAGACAGAGAGGAAAACAGAGTGAGAGGGAGAATGCAATAGAGAAAGACGGAGAGCAGGAATTTGGAGGAAATGGATGATGAATGTTTATTAATCTTGTGGGCCTCCCATCACACTAAAAATAACCCTCATGCATTTATCCAGCAAGGGCAATGTTATTGCACATCTTCATGCCCAAGTGTCTGAGGCAGTGCAAGGGGAGAAGCATCTTGAAGATTTAGTGAGCAACTCTACGTAATAAAGGTGAAATTATTCATAATTACTGCAAGGAACTGGCTCTGTTCCAAAAACAAGTGAACTTCCTCGCTGTCTACAGCCTACATAGGCGCCTGTCTTCTGAGACAGCATGCTAACTGAAATGAAAGCTCATAAGTAACTGAATGGTCCAAACAGACATCAAATTCATGGTTCAAACAAACAGAACTCCTTGAAGCAACTGAATGTACAGTTGTTTTGTCTACAGTTAAGAAACTGGAATTTCGTAAATACAGTGGCTAATTATACATCCCCCCCCAATAATTTTACTATCTTCCCTTTGGAGCTTTCGTGACTGATTATGAAAAGTATTTTAGAGTGAATTTTGAAAGATCATGTGACACGGAAGACTGTGGAGTGGCTGCAAAAAAAATTAATTAATTAAATTAAATAAATAAATATATATATATATATATATATATATATAAATAATCAAAATATACTTAAAAAGACAATAAAGAAAAGAAAAAGCATTGGAAATCTAATCAGATTAATCTAAATAACATTGATTAATTTATACAATAAATGTGTGTTCTTATATTTCAGTAGCATCAACAATAAAAATTTGTTTTACCTTAAGTTTTATCTCATAAACTATTGAAACATAATCTTGAAAAACAGCTTGCGATTTTAGTCCTTCATGGAATTTGATACAATTTATCGTGTGTAAAACTCTAAGCAGAAAAATACATTGCACCCACACATACTGTGTAAAATATTAGATTTACTATTTTTAGCTTTAAATAAAAATGAATATTTATAAATGAACATTTCTCACGCTTCGTCCACCGTCTCGGATAGATTGTCACAATGCATTTTGGCATTCCTTCCCTTGTGAAGCATACATTCTGCCTTAGATTCTGGCCAAAAGACATTTTCTTAGAAGGCGGCGCAGTCATCCTGCCTACCTTTTGGAACAGCAGGAGTGCACTTATGATGCTTTAAATAGTCAGCTTACTAGACTTTGGAACAGAGCCATTAATTCACAAGATTGCAAGCCTTCTTTTTTTTTTAAACAAACACGATTTCTTTGTTTCTCTCTGTCGTTCTAATGTGACCAGAGACAAGAGGCAAGAGCGGTCTGAAGTAGATGGGGCCATTCTGTGCCTGCTCTTTTGGTTCTGGTCTGGTTCGGTGGCAGATGGCGGTTGGGGGGGTGACGTGAGAAATCTGCCCGTGCTCCAGCTCTCACGTTAACCCCCCGTGGCCATATGCCTGCCCTCCTGTTACCCGTTCCCTGCTCATCGGCCCTGCACCGAGCTCCGAGCACAAATACACTCTTTGTCTAGAAAGCATGAGTGCACTGCGAGAGACTAATTCCATTAGTAGCCTGTTAAAAGGCACTGGATGATGATTCCTCTCTGGATGCCTCAACTGATCATTTTGTGTGAATGGATAAGCGTGACACAGCACGTTAAGGCAAAACTGTTTAAAAGACATTAAATGAATCTAACACCATCAAGACCAATATTAAAAACATGAACCCTCATCTTCCACACTCATAAACTTCCATGTGTTCATATCTTTATTTTGGAGCTTTTTATATCATATATTTAATGTGACTGAATGACCTATTAGGTGGCTTTTTAGCACCTCGTAATTTAGCTTGTGACTATTTTTGACCCACTTTGTGACAGTATTGACCACTACACCTTGTGGTTCAAAGATTATTATTTTTTTTTTATAAATTTATATTTTTATTCAATAATAATGTATCACGGAAAGACATTTATAATTCTATTTGTAAAAAAAGTAAATAAAAATTATAATAAGATGTTTCTTAGTGATAAAATGTTTCTTAAGCACCAAATGAGCATAATATAAAAAATAAAAAAATTAAATAAAATTCATTATTTTAAATTGCAATAATATTTCACTATATTTTGATCAGATAATTAAATAAATGCAGCCTTAATTTAAAACATTAAATACCCTCACTGAACTTGTGATTGGCATGTGTTGTAAACAGCTTCTATTATGATATTCTTCTTCGGGAAATCTGTTAAATAATGAATAAGCAATGATATGTAAAAATGATCAGTCATTCAGCTATGTTCACCCAAAAATCTAAATTCTGTAAATTCGCTCGCCCTCATGCTGTTCCAAACCTTTATAACTTTCTTCCAACTGTTCGTTGGTTCAGACGTCAAAACCATGGCTTTCCATAAATGTCCTGACGGAAGGTTTTGATTGAATTACGGTATAAAAGAGTACAAAGTCTTCTATTTTCCAAGATATGTCCCCCTTTATATAAACCAGTTTGAATACGAAAACTCAACTGATCTCAAAGAACACGAATCCCTCTGTGAATCTCTCACTGAATTATTACAGACTGAGACACAAATTATTTTCATCAACGACGCTCAGACTCAACACTAAATAAAACATCTATCAGTAATACGGGCCATTTTTCATTAGCAAACCATATAAATACAATAAACCAGCGGAATTAGGGAACAGTGTCTTCAGCCATGCTTTAATTATGAAACACTGGGGAGGGACGCAACCTTAATAAAACATCAGCATGCCTGAGAGCAGGAAGTATGGGCCTGCTGCGGTGCTCACTGTGGGCTGCCCACGCTGAATCCCAAAGCTCCCATCAGCACCGGCGCGGTGTGAACTGACATGGTCATTCCTCTTCCAGAGGGAAGACACCTGCTCCTACTGAGACAACCAGACAACAGAAAACAAACTAACTCGCATGAGACGCCGAATGCCACGGCCCATATTTGATGTACAGTACTACACTGGCATAGATAGAGATGATTAGCATTGTGCTGGCATTGAGGAGCATGAGTGACTTTAAGTAGGGTAGGGGGTGTTTTTTTGTTGAGCTTGTTAACAAGTTAGCGCTGCTATGAAAACAAATTTTATAAATGTTGTACATAACATATAATTTTTTGGCCTGTTTGCTTTCAACCAAGGTTTAAAGTAAATGCAATGCTAAATACACAGGCACATTAAACGGTTTAATTAAACATTGATCTATTAATGCAAGGTCTGATTTCATTCAAATATATAAAAAGGAATATACAAATGTATAAAAATAAATATGCAAAAAAGTTCATTAATTAACTACATTAGTTAACATGAACTAAAAATTAACAATACTGCTACAGCATTTATTATATCTTATATATATCATAATAAATCTTAGTTAATGTTAATTCCACATACAGTTAATATGTACATATATTTGTGTGTATTTTACAAATATAAAATTATATACATAAATGCTAGTATATAAGTGTTAAGTAATGAATTAATATTACAATTTATATAAAAATGGGGTTTTCAAAGCTTGACCTGTACGTTAATGTGCAAACGCATGCACAATAGATATCCAGTATTGATTTAAACCAATTAATCCGTGTATAAAAATGCGTGCAAACTGTAAGTATAAAAATCACAAATTATTTAATATTGTTAATGTTTGCCGTATAAGCACTGAACTTGATTGGCTTTTATGACCGGTTGACGTCATGTCTAAGTCCATCCCTTTATCAAACTCAATGAGTTTGTGCTTGTCCCCTTTAGTGCTGTGGGCTGCAGTAAAGTGTCTTTAGCGGCGTCCTTTATTTGTGGTCAGCGAATAGCTGAGATCAGGCTGATTTAGGCTCTGATGGGCAATACTGTCGTGGTATTTGATCCCTGCACTGGCGAGCTCATCCTTCTGTCTGCTGACTAGACACGGCCACCTCCAGTGACACATCGACTCCTGCCTCTACAGGCGGCTCAGCGATCCCTGAATCCCTCACCAGTACACCAGGTGACACAGACAGACACTGCATTAGCATCTTAAAGCAGTTCAGCTCGTGGATACAGACTTGATTCATGAAACCCTGAGTAATGGACGTGCTTTTAGCTCCCTGTTTTGCATGAAAGTCAACATGAAATGCTATTTGCAATGCATTTTACTTGCATAATATGACGCAATTCTCAAGGAAACGGGATATTCAGTGGGATGAGAATGTAGGATGCAAGTTGGTCGGGAATTAATTAGATTGTGAAAAGCGGGCCTGAATTACTCACAATAAGATCAGTATCTTGTACTGGGTAAAGTAAATAGGTGATGCAATTCGGAAGGAAACGGGATATTCAGTGGGATCAAAATGCAGGATGAAACGTGGTCGGGAATTAATTGGATTGCAAAAAGTGGACCAGACAAACCTTTGAATTAATTGCAAATATATCAATGTCCTGTACTGGGAAAATTAATAGGGATGATTTTCATTTCATGTTGACTTTAAAGTTCCTTTTCATTACTGTTTAGTAGCAGATGGTCTGTAGTGTGTGTTTAAGCATTGCTTGACTGATGGTTTAACTTTGTGGTTGAATTTATACTAGTCATGAAAAACATAATATATACACAATAATAGCATCTAAAAACAATAATCATTATCATCAGATATTAAATGCAATACACAAAAAACCTAGAAAACAGCTAGATTCAATATTTTTTTATATTATACAACCAAATGTAGCTAGATGTAGTCACTTGTAATTTTTACAGACTTTTGCATAAGTACAAGTATGTTTTCCAAAGCTAAATTTAAAAATAGAGGTGTTAACAGTAGGAGGTAGCTGGCCCTCTTTACTTACTCTCTCGGCTCTCGACTCAGCGCTGTAATTTTACTGTCCCAAGTGCTACTTGTGACGAGCTTTCTGCCCACAATGCCAGCTGCTACCATCTCGAGCCAGACAGACACCTCGTCTTTAACTACGGTGCCATCTCCGTCTAGTCCAACACTCACAGTCGTACCCACTGCACCTGACCGACCAGGTAAGAGAACTTCCTGTAAATGTCACAAACACAATTGGTTGACACATTTGCACAAGGCAATAACATATAAACAAACTTTCTTCTCTCAGTGTCTCCGGGTATTAGTAGTCACTAGATTTTGCATTTAGTAAAGTAAAGTGAAGCCATCAGAGCTCTGTTCGCAAAGACATTTCAACCTTGAAATAAGCCGTAATATATGCAAGCATGTGTCCATCTATTTAGGTTAGACATTCTTCATTTATTCGGTCTCACTTGTGTTAATAATTGAGAGGTGAAATATTCAACAGGGAGCATGTTTAAAGTCATACGGTGAGTTTTGTACTTTTGCCCTCCTGGTTGTGAGAATGCATACATTACAGTTATTTCATTAGAAGGCGCTTTTAATCTTTACTAGCTTTCAAAAGAGGCTGGAATATTTGAATTTGTATGTCTTCACTTTATACTAGGGTTTACTTCATGGGTAGGATGATTCAAATCTGGTACCGGATAAAACGAACAAGCAAACATTATTGTTAATTAAAATAAAATAACATTTTCAGCTAGTTGGCAAGGCAATATTTCTCAATTTAATTTAGTTTTACTTCAAGTAAAATGTAAGTATTAAACTAACTAAAATGTCAAACTAAAATGAAAAAAAAATTTAATTAAATAATAAAAATGAAAAACATTATAGTGTTCACTAAACTTTTTGAAATATTCTCTAAACCTGAATATCATTATATTATAGTGAAGCAGGCACAAAAACAACAGCGCAGGCAAGTAAACAAGGCCAAAAGCAAATTAAATACTTCTTAGTAAATTCCCTCCAGTTTCTTTGCTCTCTCGTACCGCACAGGGGACCTTGAGGAAAGCAGTGCATGCAGGGAATCACGCTTAGCTGTAATTCCTCTCATGACTGATGGCCGGAATGGTGCTCTATATTCTGATCTGAGGTATAGCGGGGTGTGGAGATTAAATGTGATTACTGCTGTGCTAAATCACTCATTAATTTATATGGGCCAAGGTGCCAAGTAACATACCATGTGGCGGCTCCTTAAACTATGTCTTCTTGAATCAAGCATTGAAGTCAGCAGGGCAGGTGGAGGCTTGCTGACTTGTAGTGTTTTGATGATAATGCTGTACTGATGACAAGCTGTTACCAATTTAAACGCTGTAAAAATAAATAAGTAAACAACTGACAATGAAATCTTTCAGACTTAAAGACGTCTGTGCCATAAAGACATAATTACTACAAAACGTTATTGCATTTTTTTTTCCCATGACACAATTTACAACCACTTACAATAAAAATACAAAAGTCCAAGAAATACATTAAAATACACATCATTTTAAAAGCCAGAGCATTCTGTAACCAGAAAATCTAACTATAGCTCAATCATTCCAATTATTGTAATTTTTATTTTCATAAAAGGTCAATATCACTAATATATTTTTTGCAATAAGCACATGCTGATTTACTGCATTTACAAGCAATATGTTCCTCTTACAAAGCAGCTTAATTTTCCAACCGGATGTGCTAGATAGCAGGTGTTCAGTTTTGTCGACTGCGAAGAAGGTTTTTCGTTTTGTTTGTGTAATCAAAACAATATGCCACTACCTCACCTATCCCACCATTTCTGCCTCACACCAGGTGTGTGTAGCGTTCGCCCTTTCAAACCTAATGGCGCTGAAGCTGTAACTATGAAAATGGCAAGCCCTGCCTCGAGAGATAAATCATTAAATACTCTGTTATTGTGAAACACAATCACTTTCAAGAGCACATGGCGTGGCGGTGGAAGCTCAGCTGAAGGCCGGAGCTCAATTCTTTCAGATCTATTTTTGAATAGCGATTGAATGAACAGCTGCTAAATATTTCATAAGAGAAAAGAGACCAGGTCATGGTAAGGAAGACCAAAAAGGGCCCAATTTATTGAACTTACGGAGAGAGAGATAGATACATGAAACCATAACAGGAAAACGCAGCGAGTCCTGTCCTTGAAGGGTTGCATGGGAGCACAAACGGGGGAAGTGATTCTATCAGGTCTTGTGTATCCCGTTTCTGCTGAACTGGAAATGGGCAAAGGTTGAATCGCTGCAATAACATCCATTATGTACAGTATGTAAGCCCAAAGGGCATCAATGGCATCCGTAGGCATTTATACGGCTTGACAGAATGGTTTAGATATCTGACTCTTTATGCTCTGTACACAATTACAGTTTCCGCAGCACCAGATGAGATACCCGATGCGGCCACCGCAGCAACTGACACCGTGACTGCAACAACTGGCTTTGTTACAAGCAATCCACTTTCTGTTCTTACTGAGGTTACTGATTCATTTGCCTCATCCTCTGGCGAAACTGCAACAACACTTAATATGGACATCCAAGCAATATCTTCTGCAACCATGGCAACAACAACCATGGCAACCTCTGAAACAACATCCTCAGCATCAGCTAGCACCATTCAACTGCCAACATCTCTTGCTGTTGATGCAGTTTCACTTGTTTCTGATGGATCTCTGGAGGAAACGGATGTAATGGTTACGGCAAATACTGCAGTGACCTTAATTACAAGCACAGTAGTGTCCTCGACTGATGCAGTGATGAAGACAGTTGATGCACTCTCTCCAGACACTGATTTGATAGTAGGAGCATCTGATGTTCCTCTAACTTCTGCATCTGATGGTGATGTACCTGCAACTGATGCCGTCGCAGCTGTAACAGATGCTCGAGCAATAGTTACAGTTTCTCTTGAGACTGCTTCCATTGCCCAATCAACTTCAGATTCAGGTGCTTCTGAAGGTCCAGGTGATGCAGAAGCAACCGATGCATCTGATAAAATGAAATATTCTCCTGAAGATCCAGTTGATGGTGTCGAAATTGTCACAGCAGGTACGGAAAAAGTCACTGATGCTACTCCTGAACCTAATGCTAAGACTGACAGTAAACCTCCATCTGAAGTAGGAGAGAAAAGTGAGGATTCTCCAGGCGAGACCAAGGAGGAAAAAACTGTGACAAATTTGGAGAAGACAGAAAAAGATACTTCTGAAAGTAAACCTGAAGTAAAAGAAAAGAGTGAAGATCCTCTAGCTGAGACAAAGGAGGACAAAAAAGAAACAAATCTGGAAGAGAACGATAGGGATGCTCCTGAAAGTGAATTACCTCCATCTGAAGTAGAAAAGAGTGAAGTTCCTTCTGCTGAGACCAAGGAGAAAGCCATGACAAATCTGGAGAATACTGATAAAGATGCTCCTGAAAGTAAACCTCCATCTGAAGTAGCAGAGAAGAGTGAAGTTCCTGAGACCAAGGAGGACAAAAAAGAAACAAATCTGGAGAAGAAAGATAAGGATGCTCCTGAAAGTAAACTACCTCCATCTGAAGTAGGAGAGAAGAGTGAAGTTCCTGACACCAAGGAGGACAAAAAAGAAACAAATCTGGAGAAGAAAGATAAAGAGGCCTCTGAAAGTAAACCTTCATCTAAAGTAGGAGAAAACAGTGAAGTTCCTCTAGCTGAGTCCAAGGAGGAAAAAACAGCAACAAATCTAGAGAAGAAAGATAAAAACGTAGAAGCCTCAGGTACCCTCAGCAAATCTTGACATCTTAAGTATAATCCCTCCTTGCTAAAGTGCAAATTACACTATGATACACTTTTAAAGGAGTTTCACAAGTTCATTTTGGAAGTGCAATCTGTTGAAGTTTGTGTCACACAATTCAAATTGCCTTCAGAACAGTACGGCAGAGGCCTGCCTTTCTTAAAGGAATAGTAAATAAAAATTCTGTCATCATTTACACACCCTTAAGACATTCCAAACCCGTATGACTTACTTTCTTCTGTGGAACACTAAAGGTGTTGTTTGGCAAAATGACAGCCTCAGTCACTGTTCACTTTCATTATACAGGAAAAAAAAAAAAAAAAAAAAAAAAATATATATATATATATATATATATATATATATATATATATATATATATAGAGAGAGAGAGAGAGAGAGAGAGAGAGAGAGAAGAAAATAAATATATATTATTTTTTGTTTTGTTTTGTTTTTGCAATAGTCTATCTAAATAAAAGATTCCTTTTGATTCCTTTTCCACTGAGGACAGCAAGTCATATGGGATTGAGTAAATAATGACAGATTTGTCATTTTGAGTGAACTATTCCTTTAAAACAAAACACTGAAGTTTTATACTGTATAGCCATTCTATTATTGAATAAGCAATACTGATTCTGACAGAAAGAACCGATTAAACAAATTAATTACCCAACCTTGTTAGGACCTTTGGGAGGTTCAAGTTTTAATGATATTTTTATGTTAATTATAAGTACACGTGTTAATGAACAGCCCTTTGTACATTCCGTGAAATAACGATTAAAACAATATCCTTAAATGTGCAACCCATATGTCAGCATAAAAGAAATCATGTGTCAGATTTGAACAACTAATAAAATGAACTGGAAAAAATGTCATGTGACGTGTTCTTCTTCAAACGCTCATGGTCTCTCTGGTGTAAACAGTATCTGGTGACATTAAGAAGAAGAACGAGGCTGGGAAAACCGGAGAGAGCGGGGAAGCCAAAGAGGAAAAGAAAGAGAAGGAAAAAAAGAAAGAGAAAGATTATGAAAAAAAAGACTATGAGAAAAAAGGTATACAGCATTTGTCGTTGAGTGTGTGCACCGTGCAAACAGATACTGCACTCATCCGACACAACGCTTAACTTTTTAAATGACTGCGGTCTAAAAATGCATTTATGCTTGACTGGATTGTATCTTCCAGTAATGCTGCTGTGGATGAGATGGAGTATCTGCTAGTGAAGAACATTTGCAGCTTGTAGCATATTGATTGGTTTAGCTGCCATTAGATCCACAAGAAAGAAACTCTAAACCCCGGTTTCTTCTAGTTTTAGACTGTTTTGTTTACAGTGGGCCTGTAGGTTTTCCTAAATAACAGTAGCAACGTTTTAGTGTATCTAGTTTTACATTTTCTGCCCTTACGGTGCGTTTTTCCACATCGTTGAGTGATTTGTGCCAACAGTGCAGCAGCGTTAGCCAACAAAGAAAATAACGTTGCTTTTATTCTAAAGTTGTCGCAAGGATTTTGATCCTTGGGGGGCCGAGAACGCAGTTGTCAAGAATAGCGTACATCAGATTTCAAGGTAAGGCGATGCTTTAAATCAAGCCAGCAAAAAGACGTTATTTTCAGAGTTTTAATGACATTTTATGTGAATGATGTATTTATATGCATTAGCGCTCCTGTAGGCGATGCTTATCAAAGGACAATACGGTTTTGATTTCTGTTTTTCTGAATATGAACAGACACTAATATGGAAACTGTGGAAAAATTGCTTCCTAAATGTTATTCATTTCCTCTCTTCCATGTCGCCCTTTCTTGTCTCTCTCTTTTCTTTGTGCTCGCATGTTTTGTTTTTTGCTTTGTCTCATAAGGTAAGCCGCTCGTGATGTATCGTGTTTGCTAGAAAACAGAAGGATCTCCCCCAGGCTGTATAATCAAAAGCGTCCTCTTCTAGAAAGTAGCTATTTTGCATTTTCACTCGTCGAGTGTTAGACAGCTGTCTGCTGAAGATGCAAGATCGTTTGTGAAACATCGCTCCATCCCTTCACCAATCTGGGGAGTAATTGAGCATTTATATTTAATTAGCTGCTCTTGCCCCCCGTCCCACTGCTTGGCTGACTGTGACACAGCAGGACCCCACGTCGCCAGCATCTTTAAAACATCGTATCAATTATTCAAAGCCCCAAGTGTCCAAACAGCAAAGAATCGAAAAGATCAGCTTCTCAAACACAACTTTAACAGCAGCTCATTATCACTGTTTATCAGTGTTATATTAATGTCCATTTAAACTATGTTAATTAAGGCCTACAGGTGGGTTTACACACTCATACTGATGACTTTCTACTGTTTAGTCAATCTGTTTGGAGATGTCTCAAATACTTTGTTATGTAAAATGAAATTTAAAATCTAATCTTCTGAGAAGATTTTTTTACTTAATATCTGAATATACCGCCATAACAACAAGCTAAATGGAATAATTATCTGGTGTGTGCAGACTTGTAAATGATAAAAAATATCATATTTATTTAGTGCATAAATAAAATAATGCGTAACAGTAATAAGGAATAAAAATACTAGTTTCTTGTTAAACTATACTATGGCACTTAATTCTACAGCCCTGTTCCACATGTACATATTACGTACTTATTATAGCAATTGCAATAACATTTTAACTAGGTAGTAACCCTGAACCTACCCCTAAACCTAGCCTTAAAGGAATAGTTCACCCATTTTTATTTATGACTGCTATTAGCTGTAAAACTATATTGTTTGGTTTACATTATTATTTGGGTTACACTTTATTTCACAGCACACATATTTACAGTAAGCTTATGTACTTACAAGGGTTAAAGGAATAGTTCACCCGAAATTCTGTCGTCATTTACTCATCCTCAAGTAGTTTCAAACCTGTATGAATTTCTTTGTTCTGCTGAACACAAAGGGAGATTTTTAGAAAAAAGTTTGTAAGCAGGCTGTTTTTAGTCACCACTGACTTACATAGTAGGAAACAAATACTATGGAAATCAATGGTGACCCAAAACAGCCTGGTCACAAAACTTTCTTCAAAATATATTCCTTTGTGTTCAGTAGAAAAAAGAAATTCATACAAGCACTTGAAAGAAACTACTTGAGAGTGAGTAAATGATGACTTTTTGTGAACTATACCTTTACATACGCTCACTGTACGTGTACTGTAAAAAAATAAGTAGCCCGAATAATAATGTAAACCAAACAATATAGTTTTACAGTTAATAGAAGGCATAAATAAAAATGAAAAATAAGAGACCATAAGGAAAGCAATCTAGGCTACAGTGATCTACAGCTGACCTTTCGTAAGCATTGGTGGTTTTACTGTTGCTGACTCGGACAAGCTTTAGAGTACATCCCATAGGAATGAACTGCAGATTTTCATGATCAGTATAATTTTCATTAAAAAGTGCTCATAAAGTGGTAAAAATTATTGGAAATTAGTCCTATGTGGGCTGGAATGAATCATGACGCTGCAAATCATTTTTTCATTTTCAAGATGTTGTTAAGTGATACAGTAAAATAATTACAAACTGAAAAGAGTATCAATCAAAAATAGAGGCGAATGCCAGTTACAGTCAAATAAAAAAATGAAAGAATTTTTTTTTTTATAGCGATTACAAGTGATAAGTGGTATTAAGTGTTTCTAGAGTTTGTACAGTATACTGTAACACTGAGTTAATGAAATTTTAAAAAATGACATTCAAGGCTGTACACGATTCATTGATACAAAATAAAAGTTTATGTGTGTGTGTGTATATATATATATATATATATATATATATATATATATATATACACACATACACACACACACATACATACATATATATATCCATAAACTTAAAAGCAAGATAAAAGTGGACAGCTACAGTGTTTAAGGTAGGATTTGTCAGCAGCTGGCTAATATGATCTTAGCCTAAAATAGTCTTAGCCTAGTTTATAGTCTTCATAGCATCTACATGTCACGCCCATGTCCTCTCATCCATGATGTGTCTTTTCCCCTTCCTGTCCCTCGTTCCCTGATCCACAGACTAACACCTATCTACTCTTTCTCCATCAGACTGCGAGTGCAATGGTCACTCAAATCGCTGCAGTTACATTGATTTCATCAACATTGTGACTTGTGTGAGCTGCAAACACAACACTAGAGGGCAGAACTGTCAGCACTGCCGCCTCGGATACTTCCGGAATGCTTCTGCTGAGCTGGACGATGAGAATGTTTGCATAGGTCAGTCAGATATCACTCCACGCCAATCCGTTTCACCGTCCCCCCGACGCACCCACACCACGCCCGCTCAGAAATTGTCCTTTTCTGGCCAAATGATACGTATGGAACTGGAAAGGTCGAGTAATCTTTCTCATTACGCATACGGCACAACATTTGGTCTGCCATTGCCTTGCCATACATGTGACAATTTCTGACCTACTGAAGTCCAACAGAAGTATGGATTTAAATATACTAATATCATGCATCATTCATTTTAGAGACTCGCAAGAAATCTTCTCTCGGCCGTCTTCTTTTATTTAATATCTAGGACACTTGCATTTAACTTGCATTTTTAGCTTTAGACTGTTATTATCTGTATTGATATGAGAGTAGCATGAAAGAAATGCCACACGAAAAAATGCCATTTTGTCCTTTTTTTATACATGATCTTAAAGTCAACGTGAAATGCAACATCCATAGTACGATGGGATTGTATTTCATCTGTAAGGAACTGAACGAATTTTAAAAAGTGGATAGTACATGGTTAAACTAAAAAGACATATTTGTGATTTTTACATCACAGGCATTTTGATAAAATATTATGAAGATTTTTTTTTTTTTTTTTGCAGTAAAATGAGCCATTCGTTACAAGACAAGGAACGCGTATTAAAAAAAAAACCATTTCGATTTCATGTTGAATTTAAAATGTTGGGCAGAAGGGATACAATACAGAAATCCTGAGATTAATAGTTCTTTTCTTTTTGCTTTTTGATGAAAACTGCTCCAAGAGCTGTTCAAGCAATCTGTCACAACACTTTGATAATGATACAGTGACCTCTACTGGAAATATACACACACATAAATCACTGTGCTATGACTGACAGATGCCCAGATGGACAAATTATGCCCTTGTGAATGCATAGGGCAAACCCTGCTTACATGACTGATAAACAACCACTGATCACAAGAAGTGATTTTCTCCTGCAAACACGTGTAAATATACGCCTATTGCCTTTAGGCTACGCTATATTGCCTTTAGGCAAAATGCTGTAACTATATATATATATATATATATATATATATATATATATATTTTTTTTTTTTTTTTTTTTTTGGACTAGGACTGATATTTGGGAGTATTTAGCAAATATTTTTTGTGCCTTTCAGAATTCTACAGTAATTTCTGCTGCTTTTACTTTTATGTAAACAGTTTTTCTCATGAGAATTGCTATGCAGCCGCTATTACTTAAAGGAGTAGCTCACCCAAAAATGAGAATTTGCAATTATTACTTTTTCATATTTTCATTTTTGAGTGAACTATTGGCCCTCAGGCCAAGCGGGATGTAGATACGTTTGTTTCTTCATTGGAACAAATTTGATAAACATAGCATAAATTTCTTGCTAACTAATGGATCCCGTGCAGCGAATGGGTGCCGTCAGAATAACAACTGATAAACAACACCAATTATTGCCTTCTCCAGTCAGGCGAGGAATCAGGTGAGGAACGTAGTTTACAAGCAAAAACAGTCCAGGAGATCTCTAAAGAAATGTACTGGTTGAGGGCATGGACTTTTTTGTACTGGTGGAGCATTGGTAAGCAAGTGATGTAATGCTGAATTTCTCAAAATCTGTTCACCCGAAGAAACAAATTCATCTACGTCTTGGATTGCCCGAGTATGAGTACATTTTAAACAAATGTTCCTTTATAAGTAAACGGTTTCTTTAAGGAGCCCAACACAGTTTTACTGCCCCATTAGGAACACAGTTAAAAATAGTTTCTAACTATATCCTTGAACATGCAAAGCGGTAATCTTGGAAGCGTGAAACGAGCTATTTTCAAGTTTTACACACTGAAAGTTACACTGTATTCATAGTCCAATTAAATGTAACACAAAAAGAAGACAGCATAGCTTTCTTCTTCGAGGTTTTTAGCGGAACAAATAATCTACAGTTGCTGAATAATGATTATATTCTCTATACGCAGAGTGTAACTGTAATCAGCTGGGCTCCTTTCACGCCCGGTGCAATGACACAGGCTTCTGCCAGTGTCGAGAGGGCACCACGGGCCAGAAGTGCGAGGACTGCCTGCCCGGATATACCTGGAAGCAAGGCTGCGTGCGTAAGTCACACTTCTTTCACAAAGACACTAAACACAGGATTAGTCATTAAAGACACATTCTGAGATGGATGACAGCGCTCGTACAACAAATAAAGTGCTGTGAACGAACAACATATGGGTGTCGCTTCACTCAAACATATGAGCAACATTGTTGTTACTCACAGAGGTCTTTGCCGTTGCGCTAGTGCTGTTCGCAGCAGTTGTGTATTATAGATACTTGTGGGTGGGGTGATACAGTGGCTAAACCAGCAGAAGAAGACCTTGCAACGAATTGGATGCAAACCTACAACGGCTTATCACAATTCAACACTAACAAAATTTCTGTTTACAAAGATACACTTGATTGTGACAGTTTTTTCACATTTGTTCAGGCACTCAGGAACATTTTTTAGATTAACACATTATACAAAATTATCCGAAAACAATGTATATACGGGATTAAAACGACATTTCTAGATTTCAATCACTGTTGATGGATCGCAAATGACGATAATTCACAGATCCCAGGTCATCATTATCAGCTTTCGTTTTTATCACAACGAGTGTAATACCGCTTAAAATATTTCTTGCTTTTGCCCCTCGAAATTAGAAAGTTTTCAGCGTAATTGCAATCTAGTTTTTCTGAGTAAAAAAATAAATATGATGCATGTTCCCCTGATATTAAAAGACCTTATTTCTACCTTAAATATTAATTAGTTGTAATTTTACATTTTGATAAATTTGCCACTCTCCTAGTTTTTTCCCATTGGTTAGTAAGATTGTTTTGCCAATTTAAAACATGAAATAAAATTTGTAAAATTAAAAAGTAAAATTGAATATGCTCCCTTATTGTTTTATATATTTTAATATGTGCAAGTCAGAATAAGCTTGTCGTTTTACATAAATATTGTGTTACACTGAATTTCAGTGTATCGTTATTTTAACATAATTTCAACATTTTATTTTTTACAAAACTTATCTAATACCTCAAAAGTAGGCAATTTTACTTAGATTTAATGTACTTTCTACGGACATAAGATTACTTTTGTCAATTTCTTTTGATGTGGACATCTTGACGCCTTTCACCCCCATATATTAATTAAACAAACACACACACACACACACACACACACACACACACAATCCTGCTGCTACTGCTGTTTAGGGTATAAAATTTTGAAAAGGGCACCTGAAAAATGACTGCTACACCCTTTTCACATTTAGAGACATGTAACGTCATTAATGAGAATCTCCCCTCTGTCCTTCCTCCCAGCAAACGTGTGCGACGACGAGCTGCTCCTGTGTCAGAACGGCGGCTCCTGCATCCAGAACCAGAAGTGCGTGTGTCCACCCAGCTTTAGGGGTGTTTTGTGTGAGCAGTCACGCTGCCAGGGCGAGAAAGGGTGCGACGGCGCATCGGCCTGCTACCTCAGCACACTGACGCTGCTGCTCTGCCTTCTAGCCAACAGCCTGCTTAAAGCCAGCGCCTAGAAACCCATCTCAAGTCGATATCCATCCTAGTCTACGCAGGCCAAAGGGCTGAACCCTGCGGATGAAGAGAGAGTGGCCTGAACCCGTACAGACCCAGCCTCACGGTGCTGAAATCTTTTTTTTGGAAATGGCGGCGGCTGCGCTGAGGTCAAAAAAGCCTTCACGAGACGGGCGGTTTAATCGCTCGCCTCCTAGCATCACTGATCGCCTGGACTTTATACCAAAAAAACAGAATAAAAACAACTTCACGTTCAGTTTCAGCTCACTCTACACAAATCTCGGAGAAATATACAAGACGCGGTTTCGTTTCCTTTGCGTTTCTACCTTCTGTGTAGTTTCGACGCTCACCGAGGTACAAGCACTGCACCTAGCCAGCTTGTTTTAACCAACAACAAACGGTCGATATCACGGAAGCCTACTTATGCCAAGTTATTCTTCTTCTCTTGAAGACTTGTTTTTACATTTCCTTTCATTGCTGCATTTTTCTCGCATTTTATTGCCATTGAGGTTGTAACAAGTAGATGAAACCGATGGAAAAAATGTTTAATGGTGTTCTGCTAGTACGAGGAATGAATGTCTCTATAGCTTGTGTTTGAGATTACGTTTATGGAATGTAGAAAGAGGTTTTAAACTATCACACTGAACAAATATACATATATTGGTCTATCTGAAAGGAAATATGAAGTATTGTATATTATAATTATGATTATTATTTCAATATTTTTGGTAGAAATGGTTATTTTTGTTGAGTAAACGTTACCATTGTAAAGACATTGCAGCCCTTATTGCAGTGCATATGGTATTCACAACATGGTAAAACTATATTTGATGATACGTCAGAAAACATCTCTAATATATTTGGAATATTCATATCATTACATTTAAATAAAGCATAAACGGTTCATTACATGCACAGCTTTAGCTCAATGTAACCTGCACACGATCATCTTGTTACTGGCATGTATTCATGACCATTCAGGACTGCTTACTGACACGTGATGATAAGTACATCCCTAAAGCACAAAGTCCCACAAACCCCGAATAAATACTAGATAATTATAAAGCACAGAGAATTTTTTAAAAAATGCATCGCCAATCAACACAATTAGAATGGCCATTCAGATGAACAATTTAAAAAAATTCAGCATACTGTATATCATGCGATCGGGTTATTTTTCAAATAATTTGATTTTCCTTGCGCGAGTCTCGAAGAAACGCCAAAATCTTTAGCGGCTCATGGGCTTATTGGTGTATTTCGTATTTACAAATGCTTTACATTCATGATGAGCCGGGGCAAATAAAATACTATCAACAAATATTATAAATGAATAAATCCTGACAATCAGAAAGCACAAAGAGACGTGAGTGAATTGTCTTTCTTTAGACTCTGTCCTTCTGTATTCACGGTTAGTGCCTGCTGCAGCATTACTCTGCACGAGTCACAAGAGTCATTGGTATTAGGCCATTTTTTTTTATTCCTTAAGAAAGTTTCACAAGGTGAATCAGCTGTATATATGTCTACAGACCCAGAATCAAATGTGCTGAGCCGTGTGCACGGCTCTAACCACCTGCACTGAAATAAATAAATATACCCTTAATAACACACAATTTGAGTCAGCAGAGCTTATGCCAGGTGGAGACTTTTGCTTTCTGGAAATAAACAAGGCTCTATCCAAGCATGAGTTAAATACAAACTACTCACAGAAATAAACTGCATGCTGGATAACGTACAATGCATTATGTAATTAACACTTATTGCACATGTAGTGGGCTCATTTTTCCTAAAGTCTTATCATTTTGTAATTTACTTTTTATTTACTTGTATTTACATTTTTATACCTACTGTGGGCTATACAGCAGACAGATCAGAAAAAATAAGATAGCGTAGTGAGGGACTGACGGTTTGCTTAGATGAAGATGTCAATTTGATATTAATTTTTAAGTACTTTAAAGCATAGCTTGTAGTGTTGGTATTTCTAGATTATTATCAATCAGCACGGGATGATCTGAAGTGATCTAAAGTAAAAAAAAAAAAAATCTAACCGCCTAATATCTAAATCACAAAAACTGATCACATCTGTTGGTAATACTTAACAATGATTGAGCTGTTGTTCATACAATAATGTCACTTCCTGGAGGATGACAGGAAAGAACTAGCTAGTTGAGGTTGATTATCAATTAAAGCCCAGATCAGAATTAATATTTGAGTCATAGAAGTAATACTTCATATATGATTTTTTTAATTGTTAGGATTTTTTTTTATTATTTCAGTTTAATTTTCTCATCTGGTTTAACTATGTACGTATAAAAACGTATATATAAAAAAAGATTTAAAAAAACTAAAAAAAAAGACAATGAAAGCAATGAAAGATCGAAAACTTTAAAAATAATAAAATAATAATAAACATAGATATAAAAATTAAAAAACGGTATCTCAAAAATACTATAATAACATTGTTTAAAAAACAATACCAGGATTAAAAGTGATTTTGAGGAAAAAGGAAACTATTTAAATATTTTAAAGGAACTGACATACTCTACTTCTGATGGATATATATATATATATATATATATATATATATATATATATATATATATATATATATACACACACACACACACACACACACACACACACACATCCATTTTAGAAGTGTAAAGATGCACACCAGCTCAAATCAAATTTTAAAATGACAAAATTGTTTGACATAATTGTGATAGTAATAAAAAGATAATTAAACGAATAATTAAACGAAATATTCTGCACTATTTAGGAGTGTTTCCGATTTGAAAATGATCTGCACGGTAGGAATGGCCTGTAACTTTAATTCCGAAACTGGACTCTGCCTTTTTAAGAAAAAGCGTGATGTCATAAACATGCGACTAAATGTCCTGTGCGTTTGTTTAACCGGTGAGACCGACTCACGCGGGTCATGTACATACAGTGGGGAAAACAACTGCACTTTATTCGTTTAATTTAATTAACTGTATTTATTAAGTGTGAATGATGCATCGTGTCTTCCGCTCGCGGTGGGTATTATCCGGGCTGTCGGTGACAGCTGGCATAGGCATCGGTGCCACCTTGACAGCAACCGGCGATCGCCTTAACAAAACACGGGAGACGAGTCACAGCGGCGGGCTGCTGGACCGCGTCCCGGTCATCCCCATCCCGAGCGTCGACGCGGCGTCAGAGATCAGCCCGTACCAGCCGGGACAGCTCGCTGTGAGCAGATCCACGGCTGTGATGAAGTACGGCTTTCCTTCCCTGTCCAACATCAAGAACAGAGAGTCTTACGTGACCTCATACGACCCCAGAAACAGGACCGCGGCCTGGGTCATAGAGCAGCTCAACCCCGACACGGTAACCGGGACCTCGGACAGAAAGTTCTGCGAATTCAAAGAGGACGACTCGGTTCATGTTTACCACAGATCGAGCAATGCGGATTACAAGGGCAGTGGATTTGACAGGGGTCACCTGGCTGCAGCAGCCAATCACAAATGGAGTCAGAAAGCCATGGATGACACCTTCTACCTGAGCAATGTGTCACCGCAGGTGAGCGACTCACCGTATAACAGATGCTCAGCCCTCTTCAATGAGGCCTTACTGCAAACTGCTGTTAAGACATTACATTTACAATGAAAACGTGTCATTAGATGGTATTAATAATCCATTTTAAAAACACCACATATATGCATTATATGTAACTTATTTTTCAATGTACATTTATCAGTGATTTGTATTTAATAATGAATATTAATAATTAAAAAATCCAAATTTACAGTTCAAAATGCCCTATAAAGTGTTTATTAGTGCGTGCGTGTCTAATTAATTATTTTTAAAAATCCAAGAAAAAATTAATAATAATCAGTTCAAAAATGCTACCTATATATAGTATTATATATTATATATATATATATATATATATTTATTATTTATTAAATACTATATATATATTTATTATCAATATATATATATATATATATATGATATATACGTATATACATATACATGTGTATACATATACATATATATATATATATATATATATATATATATATATATATACACATATACATATATACACACATATACATATATATACATACATATACATATATATATACACATACATATACATATATATATACACATATATATATACACATATATATATATATATATATATATATATATATATACACACACACACACACACACACACAATAATATAGCAACAGGGTACGATATAAAACAATAATGTACGAGAGGCCATGCTGTAATATAAATAAATCTATTATATTTATTCACGATACAGCACTGCCTCGTGTACCTTACTGCTTTTCTAAGACGGTTACCACACACAAAAATATTAAAACAAACAAAAAATATTTAAATAAAAAGATCATGTGACAAGAGTTTAGGTTTTGTAGCGGAAACGCCAGTGTCTTCATTCTAAAGCGCGCTGGTGTAAACGCGGCCTAATAGGGCTTAAATAAACACAGACAATAGCTAATCATACACTGTATTGTTTTTTAACACCGCCATATATGCTATTTTTCCTTACACAAAACGTCTGTTTTCCTCTTAATTTCAAAACAGACTGATTCGCGCAAGATTGCAAGCATTACAGTGTAAACTGATTGACATAGATAATCATACCTGAAACAGAAAACTAATAAATACCTTAAATTTCTCTTCTCACGTCGAAAACTGCGGGCTTTCACAGAGACACACATCAATGCATCTTTGCATGAGAAGCGTTTATTAGACGGGGAAGGGCGTGGTCTCAGAATTGAAGATGCAACATATCGCCAGCAGGGGTCACTCATACTTCATTAAATAAATAACAGCCATTTGATTTAGACAAAATACATAATACACACAACCATTAAAAGGGATGCATGTGGTTACTTTTTTTTTTTTTGTTTGCACGGATAATTATGGCTGTTAATATTGCAGATTTCTTTCCCCTCAGAATCCTCATCTAAACCAGAACGCATGGAACAACTTGGAGAAATATTGTCGCTCTCTCACTAAGCATTACCAGAATGTCTTTGTGTGTACCGGACCGCTCTACTTGCCCCGGTACAAGCCTATCAATACGCTCTTAAAAAGCACTGCTCGAGATCCTGAAATCAAAACTATTTAATCACCCGATATTGTAATGAATTGATAGAACCTAATTGTTCGCTCTCTGCACCTACAGACAGGAACCTGACGGGAAAATGTATGTGAAGTATCAGGTTTTGGGAAAGAACCATGTAGCCGTGCCGACTCACTTCTTTAAGGTGGTGATCCTGGAAAAGCCAAGGGGAGACGTGGAGCTGCGGTCCTATGTGATGCCCAATATGCCAGTAGATGAGAAGATTCCTCTAGAGCGCTTCCTGGTTCCCATCGAGAGCATCGAAAGAGCGTCTGGACTGCTGTTTGTACCAAACCTCATGAAGAGGACCAGCAGTCTGAAAGCCATCACTGCAGGCTAGTGAGGAGTTTACAGGAGATGGCTGAGGGGGAATGTTAAATTCCTCTAAAGGTTTCATTATGTCAAACATTTAGAAAGTTATAAAGTCAGGGAAATTATTTAATTTTCGATATATGTGGTAAAACTACTGAGAGAGATCATATCATTCACTAGGACAGGCTGTATTGTTTAATGAGGAAGATTTCGTGTCACTGTTTTTAGATGTCAGCCCAAAATTAGGATTTTTAACCGAGCCAAACCTTTGTGAGAAATTAGATTTCAATTTCGTCTGCGAAATGGCATTTATACTACTGAAAAAAAAACAAAAAAACATCCGTTATCCTTGAGTCATGTGTGTTTTTTATTCACATTTGATCATGATTCGAAATTAATGGTGTTTAGAAACAATATCGTTTTTTTTTTTTTTTATCCTCTTAAAATAAACTTAATTCATGACTGGCAACATGTTAAACGCATTATTTGCTATATAACTGAATTATATACTCAAGTATACAATCTACAGTGTGTATAACAGACCTCTAAATAAGACAGGATGATTTTTAAATAATTTAGTGAATGAAGACAACCCACATAAAAAAAATGATAGTCATTTATGGTATGTACTATTTCTGTAAAGTAGTTTAATTTGTTTGTGGTAATATAACAACTACGGTAGTATAAAAAATTATTTTACCCAATACTGTACTTTTTTCTACAACTATAGGGTATATTATACTACAATAGTTTTTTTTTTTTTTTTTTATAAAATTAAAATCTTGATTGTCAGTAGGATTCAGTTGTTTTGATCAACATCACATGTAATATCCTACATATCCTATCTTTTAATAGCCTTATCTGCCTTAAAAAGCAAATTACAAAAACTGTGCACATCCACTTGAAAAGCACTAGATGGCGCTATGGTCTCAAACAACTATCATATTATTTCAAGAGATTGAGTTGTACCGTTATGAAGAAGTCAAGGTTAGCACGGTCCAGTAATTACACACACACACACACAAAAACACCTTTCGCCATTGAATTACATTCAAAAGAAGCAGTGTGAAATTCCACATACTCTTTTGAAATAAAATGCGTTAAATACATCACAGATATTCTATTGTATTACGTCACGGCTTGCTTTTTAAAGAAAGACGTCAGTGATGACACTCGTGGACAAATACTTTGCTTTTATTTTGAACGGCACTCACTGAAGTGCACCCATCTTGACAATGGCATTCTACATGGATATATACATTCTGTCCATAGCATTTTTACTTAACTTTACACAGGTGAAACAATATATCTTTTTTTTTTTTTTTTTCCTCAACAACAGTATTTTTCTTGGACTGTACAGGAAACTAACAAATAAAAGTAAGAACCTTGAAATAGCTAAATAAAACTTTAATAATTCTAGAGGCAATTGTACATGAATTGCACTGAACATTTTCTTCAACACAAATGACTTCTCGTGTATCGGTCTCCTGTTCATGTATGTACACGTGGCGAAACGGTCAGCTCTGAAACGTACATGGTGTAGAGGTAAAGCAGAAAACACCGTGGAGCTTTAACGTGGTTTTCATACATAATCATGCCAAACGAGAAAAAAAAGCTGTCTTCCTTTAAATTGAAGTGAGACTCAGCAGCAGCCCTTTGACTTTCAAAAAAACGCAATTAAGGGAGTTAAAACATAGTTAAAGTGTTTTGATGTGCCGTACTATTGCCTTTAAATGGTTATGTTACAGGAAGTCAGCGTGTTTCGTTTGCTTGTTTTCTGTATTTAGAGGTCGGTGTAAAGATGTGGCCATATTATCAGACGTTCACGGGCAAATAAAAAAAAAGGTTATATTGTAATACTGTGATGCGCAAAACCTAGGCCAACTCACACAGAAGCAGCTTTGTCAAATTCACGTAATCAAGCTGAACTGTTTGGGATAAATCTGCGAGATTACTGATTGCTTTTGTAACGATTGGATGTCGCCTGTGAAAATTAGCGGTTTAATGAGAACTCGCTTTAAGATTTAAAAGTAACGTCATTTCTGCATCACGAGCCTAACCAGCCGCAACCGGAAAAAGTGTTTTCGGACAGGTTTCTCAAAACCTAATAAACACAGTTCTTCCTTCACACCAGCGGTATAGTAGCATCCCAAAAAAAAACTTCAACTTTAAAGAAATGTAACGTCACCGTGAGACCAAAATGATTTTTTAATGAAATATTGCAGCGTTTACTATAAATGATTCATTATTGATATTATTAATTCATGCGTCCTCGTGCGCTCACCCCCTCTTTTCTTCCCGGCTCTGATCGCAACAATTAGCAAACAATCCGACAACGCACTCAATTCCCTGTCAACAAAAGTCCAGTTCTATTTTTATTTATTTTTTCTCTCTCGTTCAAGAAGACATTTCACCCGGATGTGCGTCACAATTCATAGTTTTCAGTCACGTGACTGGCTCGGCGGACCTGGAGGGCAAAACATCCGTGAAACTGCAGCACAAACCTGTTGATTTTCCATTCAAGCCATAAATATTTAGATAAAAATAAATAAATGTGGGAAAAACATGCAGGTTTTAGCCATTATTTGCAATATTTCAATCACTAAAAACATCAGGACATTCAAAAATATTTAATGTGAAAACACTTAAAGTACCTTTTGTCTATTAAAAGAGCGATATGAAAATATCTAAAGCAATATACACCCCGTTGATGATGCTGTTCGTGATCCCAGAATGCAATGTATTACGTTTGATGTGTATTTGCACTTGTGTTTCTACAACATATGCATCATTAATAGGGTGCATACTGATGGCTTTAATAATATAGCAAAATAGTGTATTACTATACTTGCGGTCAGTGGCAGAAAGCCGTGTTTTGCCCTCCAGGTGGGCGTTACGTTACAGGACCTGTACATTACGTTAAAACTATGAAATGGGAAAATATTCTGTTCACACTCAGCATTCGAACTTCAACAAGGACTCTTCATTTTGGGGTTAAAACAACCAATACAGGTGAATAAATAAATTAACGAAACACAATTTAAAACATAAATTAAAAAAACAAATTCCAAAAAAACCCAACAACGGTTAAACAAAGCATACTTTCTCTCGAGCTTGTATGATTAAATAAAAAAAAAAATCGAGAAAATACAGAGAATGCTAAAAAAATCAGATGCCTGATATGACGTTTATGCACAAAGTGGTTTGCCCTTGCAGTTTTACCAAAATTATTGTCCCGAATAAACTGATGTGAATATTTGTACGTGAAGAAACACTGACAGTCTTCAAACTCTTCTCCACGAACCTGATTTGAATAAAGATCAGTGAAGCTAAAACAGGTTCGCCCCGATACCGGAGCAAAGGGTCTGTCAGCAGCGGGGTTGATGCAACTATTGCCGTGCCGCTCGTTTGATGCAAACCGCATCTGAAGAGCAGAAAACATCACAACCTTTAAGTAAAAAACCAGCCACGTACCCTTCACACATCAACTCGAGCGCTGAATGCTATATGCTTTGTACTTGCTGCTCTGAATAGCCTTTATAACAAGTCCACAGAAGCAGGTTTTGGTTAAAGGGTCCATTCTAATGCTATAGAAAGTGCATAGAGTGGAAGAAAGACATCGTAGGGGGGCACACACCGACTGTGCTGTAGGTACGATGTTGGGTATACTGGCCAACGGCAAGCAGTATGGGGACGTTTCTGTCCACGGCGTCGATAGTGGAGGGGTTAAAGTGGTGTGTCGTCGTCTTTGCCCTGTCTAGAAGCAGCACCTGAATATACAATCAGAGCTTACATTGTTTTCTTTCGTTTAGCTTCTAAATAAAGTACAGCAGACCTCAGCACAGGAAATACACACTGTACCAAAAAAGAAAAGAAAAAGAAAACCTCTTTTCTCTGAAAAGCCCATAAAAAAAAACTATATACATTAACGAGGCGCGTCGCCTGGGTATAGACTAAAATGTTATGAACGTACAAAAAAAGTATGCAAAGAAACGCGATGCTTAAAAAGTCCTCTCCTCAGACTTACTAAACAAAAACGCGAGCGGTTCGCGCTGCCGCCGGCCGAGCGACGCGAGCAAACAAAAACGGTATAAAACGACGTTCGCGCGAAGCGTACACAATAAAAATGATTATTTCGACAAATAGTTACACTGTTATCATGCCAGGTGCGCGCAGCTCGAATCTAGAGGCGATAAAGAATCCGTGACAAGGGCTATGAATGAAGCGTAGCTGATAATCTGAAAGGAGACACGTTAAGCCTTTATATACCAAGTGAGGAAAAAAAACAACATTGTGCAACTCTATCCGATTCGTTCCCGAGAGTGATTTTCCACCCAGTGCTAGTCGACTGAACCCCCGCCTTACTGTAAGAGAGTTACCCATAGCCCTTGTCCGCAGCTAGACCTTCAGGCCCGTGTTGTGTGTTTTGTGTCCATGCTAGCAGTTGCTGCTGTTCCGAAATTCACCGTTTTCCGTGATCTGCAGCTTGGTGGGGTTGGTGGGAGAGATGCCGTTCCTCGTCTGCATGCTGTAGCGATCCTTCAGCTGAGACAGAGCGCTCATTAGCCGGGCGTTCGCAGCGTCCAGGGACGCGATTCTCTTCTCCTGTGGGGGAGTGACCATTAATGGAGGTCAGATAGGAAGAGGTGATTAACGGTGCATGATATTTAACGTTTAATTAAAACCTTTCTACTCCGCAACGGGCGCAAGGTGAGTGTCGCTCTAGTTTGAAACATTACAGACTAATTACGCCGTCTAAAAGCCGTAAAATGAATTCGCAGAGCTTAAATTAAAATTCATGCGGCGATGGCGGTAATCGCTCCTCGTCTTTGTAAAATAAACCTATGATGTAAACAGTCCTTAATGATTTTGATGAGCGCTAAAGCAAATCCACAGTGGGTGGTTTTTATGCTCATCAAACTGTTTACGAGAGACGCCGATCGTCCCCGGAGGACACGGACGTTCATCATTAAACTTTCAGATACATTAACACCATTAAACCTCAGAGACCGGCTCACAACAGCGCGCTGAAATCCAAACCAACCACAAGAGGGCGCTACGACTCTGCGAATGAGTCAATAAAACATCCGAGACCATTATTGAAAATGTTTTTTTCTTATTTTATACAAAACGATGACAAAAGCTTAAAAGGAATGACGATTATTTCCTCCGGCCTGATCTGAGATTGTTCCAAAAAAGCATCTTGTGCTTCTTTGGATTTGATTGGCGTAACAAATCTGTTCATTTGATTAGTGGCTTAAAAAGAGCGCAGAATCAAAAAAAAAAAAAAAAAAAAAAAAAAGAAGTTATATTTGTATTTTATTTTTATCTTCGCACTACCATTTAAAAGTTTTTGAAAACATTCATTAGCACTTATTAATACTTACAATATTATTTTATTTACAGTATAACAGTAATATTACAAAATATTATTTAAAATTTCAATATATTTGAATATGTACTTTATTCCTCTGATGCAAAGCTAAAGTTCTCCGGTGTTCAGTTACACATCATCCTTTCGAAATCTTTCTCAAATAATTGGTTCACATTTGACGCATTATCAAAACAGTTGTTCTTCTTAAAATACATTTGTTTGTGGAAACCATGAAAGATTTATTTCAAGGTTTGATAAATAATAAAGTTCAAAATAACAGAATTTATTCAAATCTTTCATCCTTGCTGAATTAGTATTAATTTCTTTCTTTTTTTGATCATACTGAGTGTATATTTTAAGTCTTTTTTGCAGTACACTTGTGCATTTTTTTCTAATACCACCGCTGTGTTTTAGTCTCTCATTTAATACGAGGTCATTAAACCACATAATAATTATACGAAAATGTGCTAAACGCCATGTAAAGTAGTTTTCGATGAAGTAAAGTTTGTCTTTTTTGACTTAAATTAGGATTCTGGATCCAAAAGCATCAGTCGAACGACATAATGAAAACTTTTGATTACAGCAAACATTGAAAACTGAATTAATAAAAAATACATGTTTAATTATAATAAATAGAATTCACCTGGGCTTCGATGATTTTCTGTTTGGAGTCTACAATTGCCTGCATATCTGAGTGATCTTTCTTCAACTCCTCTTCAACTGACATCAACCTGAAACATAAAATTGCCGTCATTATGCTACAGATGCTGCTTCAGTGCTTAACTGAACTAGAGGATAATACTTGAAATTATACCAGAAGTTTACGTAGGATCACTAAAGTTTCATTTTGAACACTAACGTAATTTCTAATGGATCGCCACTTATGAGGGTTGAACCTACAATGATCTCTAACCCCATGATTCACCTGGTGATGATGCTTTTCATCTGGTGCTCTTTCTCATCCTGCTGCTTGCGTAACCGCTCCTCCGTGTCCTCGAGCCGGGCCTGGTACTCCAGGAGCATCTTCTGGGTTTGGTCGTCCTGGTTCTTCATGCGAGATTCATACTCCTCCAGCTTCTTAGCGGAAATACGCAGCTTCTCCTGCAGGACGGCAATCTCCTGCTGATACTTAGGAGGAGAAAAAGAGAATGACGAACTCTTAATAGCGGGATTAGAGAGCAACAAAAGCTGTGTAAAGAGGGAGTTCTCGGATGTGTACGACTGTGGTTTTGAAATGCATATTACATGAACAGAGCCCTGCTAATCATCCCGTATCTGTCTGCTAAGCCCGGGAAATCCAGCAAAGCTGTATGAAATATATCTAAATAGGTGCTACTGCATATTTCTAAGATGAATTTTTCATGTGTTTTGAGGCAATCCTGTAGCTCACAGTAGAGTACGCTGCTGACAACACCAAGGTCAAATTGAAATCGATGTGTCTGCCACATGCATACATGTATATTATTTTATTTTTACCCATATATCATATATGAAAGAACCCCCATTTATAACACAGCCCATAGCAGATTTATACAGGTGGAGCTGGGGAAGGTGGAGCATGCAGCAACTGCTAAGGCAAGCACTTGAGTCGAATGTTGAGCAGCAAGCTCATTGGCTGCTGATGCAAAAGAGAACCAATCAGCTGTGTCATGTGACAACGATGTCATTACGTCAAATTGAGTCCTGCCAGACTGCGCCATCTAGAGTTTATTTATAGAACCTGTCTTTGTTGCACTGACTAGAATTAAAGACAGCATACCTTGACATTTCTTAAAGTAAATTGATCTTGTTTCGGGGATATTTACATATTTTACAAAAAAAATAAAAATAAGGCAGACTGATTTAGAAAATTCTTTTTGCTGTGTTGTTGCTTCAGGCAATTCATAAACTAAGAAGGCGTAGCACGAAATGTTTTATGCAGCCGTTTGAAGAAGAAAGTTCGCTCTTGATAGTCTCCATCTTGAGATTCTGCTTGGTTGAGGGCTTATAGATACAGAAACCCAATGCTTTATAAATATACAAAGACTTAGAGAATAATAAGCCTGGTTTTCTGTGTGTTTTTTTCGTCTTGTGATTTTGCATCTTGACTGAAACACTGTTGTGCAATAAGCTACATTCCCTTTAGAGGATTCAACCAATCTTCACAGTATCACTTACATTAACGGCTTCAAACGCACGGATGTAGTGGGGTTCTGCTGAGGGAGAAGCTTGAGTATGTGGGTGTACACACTCAGTGCACTCCGATGGGCTTATTATTCATTAAAGAGCAGGGGAAAGAGACGGCAGACAAGCCTGAGCCGGTCGTGTGCTCTCTACTATTGCGGTATAGCGATTTGAGCCTGTCCTCCTAAATCCCAACACTACAGAGATCAAAAGTCAGCTTTGTCTAAAGTCTATTTCAATTGCGGTCGTGCTCTTCGAACGACGTCTAGCTGTCTGCAGTTTGACATCTACAGTCCTCGTATCAGTTTAGAACATGATGCAGTGACTAAGCAACTGGATGTGAGCCTAAAATATCCTCAAATCTGGGTGCTCAGGGAACAAAAACCTTGGACAGTCCCGTGTATCATTTAAAATGGTTAGCAGTTTTTAAACACCGTTTAAAAGTTTGAGGTCAGAATTTAAAAATATATCATTCTCACAAAGGCCGTACTTATTTCATAGATTTATTTATAACATTATTATTTACACTTTTATTATTATTATTTCAATTTAAAATGACTGTTTTCTATTTTAATATATTTAAAAAAAGTAATTTATTCCCAAATTTCCAGCAGCCTTGACTCCAGTCTATAGTGTTTGGTGTAACATTTCTTATTAATATTAATGTTGAAAACATTTAATATTTGCTTAATATGTCTTTTGTAGCATATAAAAATACATTGTTGGGTCAAAATTAGAGAATTAAGCAAAAAATCATGTAAGTATGTAACGTGAAGATCATGTTCCATGAAAATATTTGGCAAATTCCTAACATAAATATATAAAAAAATATTTTTTAATTAGTAATATGCATTGCTAAGAACTTAATTTGGACAAATTAAATTTTATATTTTATCAGTTTTGCACCCTTAGATTCCAGTTTTAAAATTGTTGTATTTCGGTCAGATATTACCTATCCTAACAAATCACACACCAATAGGAAGCATAATTACACATATGCATAAATCTCAATTTCAGAAAACTGACCCTGATGACTGGTTTTGTGGTTTATATGCTCCTTCTCTAAATAAAAGTACTAATTAAAAAAAAGAAGAATAAAAGTAAGGGTCTTATTAGCATGCATATTACTAAAATATAACTATTTCTTAAGCCTTATTCTACCTTATTCTTAATCCTACCCAGCACCTAAAATTAACAATCACTTACTAACTATTAATAAACAGCAAATTTGGAATTTACTGAGGGAAAACGCATAGTTAATAGTAAATAAGTGTGCCCAATTTTTAAGTGTTACATTATGGCAATTGCTGAGCTAATGAATATTAATTAGATTTACAAGATTCCAGGAAGGTTACCTAGCAGCATCAGCATGACGTTAATAATATTCATAAACATGCCCCCACAGAAAGTCCATTACGTTTCAGAGATGACAAATAGTAAAACTAGCTAATGTATTTTATAAGGAATAATCATTGTCAGTATAACCATGTGAGGCCGGTTTTGATCACACAAACACTAAGCCTGCTGTATTTCTGCATATACTGCTTTTTTTGTGCTGCCGAGCTGCAGGATGAGGTCTCATTATTACCTTTTCAGTTGGTGTGAGATCCTCCTTGTTTGGAAAGTCCTCCCGGTGTTTCGTATCTGGGTCAGTTCCCTCCTGCTCCAAATATTGCACATTCATATTCAGCAGCCATGCAGCAGTGCGGTCCAATGCATTGGGATTCACAGGAGATGGAGCCTAATAAAAGTTAATTCACACACAAGTACATTATCGTGTCCTTATTAGCCATTTTAACATCTATAGGACTCTTAATTTGTCAGTTTTCACTCATGCACACAAACAAACAAGCGCCTTAAAACTTTTCAAGGTGACAACAACACTTGCGCTTGCTAGGAAAAACATTTGATCATTTTTTAATGAAGATTCATTCCACAGACATCAAAGTAACCGTCTGGACAATGCGAGTAGTCATTTAATCACTAGCGCAGTGCTAGTGCTCCAGCAATTAATTCTGCTTGTCTGCTTCCTTTTGCCTTTGACGGCAAGAGGGCTGCGTGTTCGTCTCAACCTAAGAGCCTTGTTGATTGTAGTGATGCACCAAAAGACTCATTAACCCCTGAGAGATCTGAGTGCCAATTTGTTTTAAGGATATCAGCAGAGTGCTAGCTAATTTAGTGGTATCTAAATTAGCTATGGGAATGTAGTAACTCACAGACCTAGTGAGACATAAAGGATGCGATCGGTTTTAATATGATGTCTCTTGAGAACACGGAACTTATCTTTTTCATGATAGTAACAATAATAACTATGATTAGGTTTAACCTTACCAAAAAAAATGTGAACCTTGCCTGCGAGGCAAAACCTGCCGCCATAATGACAGTTGTTACTGCGTTGCTGAGCGGTTGCTGTGGAGTTTTGAGTGCTTTTTAGCATGTTGGTTGCTAGGATTTACTATTGGGTTGCTAGGTGTTTGCTTATTGGGACGCTTGTCGATCTGCAGATATAACTTGGGTCTTATCTATTTTACTTTGTAACACAGTTTATTGTCCAATAATCATATTTGTAATTTCTAATATTTTTAATTTTCATTTCTCTATTAATTATACAATAAAATTAATGTCAAAAAGATATATATATATATATATATATATATATATATATATATATATATATATATATATATATATATATATATATATATAATATATATATATATATATATATATATATATATATATATATATATATATATATATATAAATATATATATAATATATATATATATATATATATATATATATATATATATATATATATATATATAAAAAAAAAGTAAAAAATGGCATTTTTAATGTGTATGATTTAGTAAAATTTAAAGTGCCAACATTAAGGATTTTTAAAAATGACCTTTCATGTAGTGTGTAATACAGCTTTAAGTGAATTAAAACATCCTGCAAAGTGCACACCGTATAAAGTTATTGTCTCTCACAAGAAAGAGTTGACTCTAAAACAAGTCATTTTTAAAACAAATCCAAAGCTGTTTTATGTTGAAGTCAACATAAAACATTAGCATATTGCCCACCCACTTGTTGATCTATTCACACTGATCTGAATGAAAATTCAGATTCATTCTTTGCCACTAGGTGCCGCTTTTAGAGCATTAAAAAGCTCACAAACTCTGCTTTAAATTAAATCAACCAATCAACGTAGGGGTTTGGAAAAATTAATTGTTAAACAAATTTTTTTGGGAGTCAATAAAAGTTTTGAACTTGTTGTTGGGATCCCAAACCTAAAAACCAAAAAAAAGTATAAAAATAACTCACTTGTTTGTGTAGGGTGCGCTGCTTGGATTCTGGACTGTCCCCTTTGGAGGAGGACGACTGCTGCCTCAGTCTGGTGCCGCTGCTTGGCCAATCAGGAGATGATGACATCATACTCCCACTGGAGGGCCGGGGGTATGGTGTGGTGTTGAGCATGTTGGGTGGAGTACGGCCCCTCGTGACGGCTGGAGGCGGCTGATCTATCCGGCGCTGCGGCCCTGCGCTGTTCTGCCGCGGTACGTTGGCTTGGTGTTGGGGCTCGGTGAGGGACAGCTGTCTACGGCTGAACTCTCCAGAACACCGGATGAACTCGTCCCCGCTGCTGCCCCCTCCGCCGCTGGCCCCCGTGCTGGACTGGCTCAGGAACGGGTGCTTTGACCCCACGGTAGCTGCGTCCTCTGCGTTACTCTGGGAGCTGATGGAGCTCTGGCATTCAGATCCAGAATCGGCCACCGCACGGGGCAGTCCGGCAGCCATCTGGTACACAGGGTTCTGGAAGGAGAGCGGGGCGAGCAGCTGGGATCTCCCCGGGGCGGTTTCTGTGCTCGGTGTGGTGGGGGTCTGACCTGCCCTCCTCAGGGTCGGGCCGCTGGGAGTGTTGCCCTTAATGGTGCGGGTGGTCCACACTCCTGTGCCCTGGCCCACGGAGGTCTGGCTGTCATTGATGGGGTCGCTGAAGGACGTGTTGGGAGCGCTCTCGAGAGAACGATTGTCCTGCAGGTCCACCATTGACAAGCTCTTGCTGCCGTTGGGGATCTGAACATCTGGCTCGTTGGCCTCCGAGTAACTGGAGCTGCGGGCGGGTGATGGCTGGATCACAGAATTCTTTGTGACGAAAAACAGATCCTTGTTTTCGGGGGTCGGTGATGGCAGCCGAGTGAAATCCACCAACCTGTCCAAATGGCAACGGGGGTCATCAAATCAAACTCATTGTTTGCCAGTCCAGCTCATTTGCATGGCTAATGGGTGTGTGTGTGTGTGTGTGTGCTGATTTGACAGACCACAGTCCAAACACTGCACTCAGAAAAAACATGCAAACTATGCTACATTAAAATGTGTTTGATTACTGCGCTAGAGAAAAACCACCCTGAGGAAAAGGATGAAGAAAAGGAAAGTATGAACAATGTCTTGCTTTGGTGCTCTTTAGTCTTTAGTTTCTAATGGAGAAACTGGCCGTGTTAACTGCATGCATTGTATCGCCAGTTTCTATATTTACAACATTCAAAGTTTGGGTCAGTAAAGAGATAGTAAAAGAGAAAATAAAGGAGCACGCAACTTATGAAAATATTCATTTTCCAACTCCCCTGGTGTTAAAAGGTTGAGATGTAACGTTTTTGAATCCTTTCAGCCGATCTTTGGGTCTGGCGGGCGGGATTTTAGCTGTAGCTTAGCATAGATCATTGGATCCTGCTGCAACCATGGTACTGCAAAAAAATTCCTTGAGTATTACGCCAGAATGATTCTTGTATCAGCCCAGAAAGCCACAATTTTTTGTTTTCCGACTGACTTGGTAGACAGTGAAACTATAGAAGAGTCAAGTTTTAAATAGGAAAAATATCAAAACTCTTTGGTCATTTTTGAGTGAGATGCAACTGGTCTAATCAGATTTAACAATCTATGCTAAGCTGCAGCTAACAGCTATCGCCAGACCTGGAGATCGGCTGAATGCATTAAAAAAATTGTAAGACTCAACTGTTTAACTCTATAGGAGTTGTAAAATGAACATATTTTCAAAAAAGCGGTGTGTGCAAAGTTACAGTAAAGACATTTCTGCATTTGACAGATGCTTTGATTCAGATGCTTTTGAGGAGACTAATTGTGCATTCAAACAGTTTGCTTGTATATGGGAGAACTGAACCCATCTGAAAAAAAGATCTGAAAACTAACTACTAAAACATAAAGATATTATATGCAAGAAATTTTCAATCAGTCGAGCAGCAAGAGAAGATATCGCATTTTATAAGAGCTTTGCTTGGGACACATTTAACACCTTCATTTTTACCGTACTCCAGCACAGAATGATAAAGATTGTACTAGCTTGCAGTTTTCCCTCTCAGCCTAATTTGCATTTCACAGTGCCGTGTTTAAGACTCCAGCATAAATATATGAGCGCTTTAAAAGTATTTCCCTAATTTCACAGACTGCCACAGTAAATAGCCATCAACTCAAATCAGAATTAGAAGTCTTTGGAGATTTATGTTTTTTAAGTTTGTTCATTTTCAGTTAACTGGATCCCCATTTAGAATTAATGAAGTAATGCAAAACAAGACTATTTTAGCTTGCCATTTCAATTAGATATTTCTTACTACTTTTGGATAGACAATAATCTGCAATCTAGTCTAGGCCGAAACTGAAAAGTCTGGCTATGTAACACAATTTATTTCCCTCGACTTACCCTGTTATCTCACTGTCCATGACCATCTTCTGCAGACCGGTAGACAGACTGCTGCTGGGTAGAGTTGGGGAGCCCACACGCTCGGTGGGAGATGACATGGGGGCTCCGGTGGGATTCGTCAGGGCCGAATTCACGTCCCGCAGGATCCGTGCTAAAGGACCCAGCTTAGTGATAGTGCTCTACAATACACAATACAAAACTGTGAATGACTGGATTTATACTTGACAGAGCACTGTGAACTCAACTCAGGATGTACAGGATGTATATATTACTACAGAAAAAAAACTGAATAAATATTAGCATGTTATTCCAGTTGAAGCAGAAAATAAAAGGCTGTGATTTACAGTGATATTAACTTGTTAAATGGGTGCTGTTGGGTTCAACACAGGTGGAATGTTAGTCCTAAAAACCAAACCTTGGTCTAAATCCTTACATTTCTATTTATGGTGCAGAAATTCAGCCTAATGGCAATCTGAAACTATTTTATGGTTTCTAGTAACTTGGTGGACTTGGACTTGGTGGATATTGTCTAATAAATCTGACACTGTGTAATACAACTTTTTTTGGCAGTTTGATGTATTGCTTTTATCCAAAGTCGCTTTGGATAAAAGTGTCTGATTAATGTAAATGCAAATATCAGTTATTTCACATTTGAGATCACTAGCTTTGATTGTGGCTCACCCAGACAGATTTTATCTTAAATAAAAATCCATTCTCTTTAGATAATCACTTGATAAACTAAATTGAGCTCTTTGTAATTTTTCAGAATCTACTACCGATTTTTTTTTCATCTCAGATTACACTGAGATGTGATAATAAAAATAATTATATTCTTCAAATCGCAGACATTCACCTGGTCGAGTTGTGAGACGGCTTCTGAGAGGAGGGAATGGAGAGTGGATAGTTCACGGCCCAGGTCAACATAACCCTCGAAGCCTGCTGTGTTTGAGATGGTCTCCGGGTTGGAGATCTCCAGCAGGAAGCGCTGCATGTTGGTCCATTCGTGCTCCAAAAATTGATTCATGAAGGACATGTACTCCTCCTTGCTGCCAAACCTACAACAGAAAACACAGTCTACACAGTTTGCTCTGATGAACATGTACCATCCACAAGGGTTTATCAGTATGTTTAAAAAACTAACTGCAAGCACAGAAGTACAATGCATTAAAACTCATCAACATTTTTATTATCATTTCATATGTTATAGCTTAATGATGTAACCTTTTAGTGATATATATGTGACCCTGGACAACAAAACCAATCATAAGAGTCAGTTTTTGAATATTGAGATTTATACATCATCTGAATAAGTTGAACAAATAAGCATTTGTTAGGACAGGACAACGTTTGTCTGAGATACGACTATTTGAGGGTAGTCTGAGGGTGCAAGAAAATCTAAATATTAAGAAAAATTGCCTTTAAAGTTGTCAAAATTATGTCCTTCGCAATGCATTTGACCAAATATATCAATTATTACTTATTATTAAGATGAACTAACATTGAAGATAAACCTCTCTCATGCTATTTGTAAATCTAAGAAAGAAGAACCCCGCCCAAAAACTTTTATGTCTACGACCCATTTAAAAAAAACAAAAAAACAACTATGTTTACATGTTAAATATATTTATATATAATATAAAATATAGAAAATATTAATATATAAATATATACATGTACATATTTTCAAAATATATACTGTATTTGTTTGTATTCATGATACACATAATAAACACAGTACATACATGTATAGTATATTTTGGATGCAATTAATTTACATTAATCATTTGACAGCACTAATATATATGTCCATTATTTGCATAAACAAATAGACTCACTTGGTGAAATTGGCGAGGTTTTGTGTCACTTTGGCGATAAGTGTAAGTGTCCTGGCGGTGCGGTCGTCTGGATATTCCTGCATGAGGCTGAAGAGCGAGGGCGACATGATGGCAGGACACAGGAAGCGCAGAAAAAGAGATGCGCTGATCAGTCGTTCGCTGATGTCCGGTCGTCCTCGGTTACTGCACTCCTGCCTCCAGGATGCAAACACTTCCTTGAGCTCCCGAGGAAACACGCTGGAGTGGAAACAAAGTGATTTGAGCAGAAAACATCAGAGCGAACACCACATTTTTACTGCAGCTAAAAATACCAGTATACAGGTCTGGAACAACATGAGGGTGAGTAAACGATGACTTCAAACCAGTGAGCCGCAATCCTGTCTAGCACTGCTGAGTAACTGTTTAGTAACAAACAGGCCCAAAAACAACAACACTCCCACTCAGTTCTGCATTCCCACATCGAATCACAGTCACCGTGTGCATTTAATTAAGTGTTAACAACACGGGACGACGTCTTCTCCCACAACGCTTTCACTGCTACACCCTTTAACCGTCACGCCCGCCTTCAATTTTCACATCACCGCTGTAAGGACGTCCCCTGCTGCGGCCCCTAGCTTACCACTATCTGCCATTTAAGTTGCTCTTTTTAAGTCAGGGAGACATTAAAAAATGGTGCATTACAAAACCGTGGCAGAGTTACAAACAACTTATCAAGATTCTCTTTAAGATACTCCTCAAAGGGAGAAAAATGACATTCCCCTGATAGAATATCTTGCACTGGGCCATTGCAAGAGGGAGTAATTTCATATCTCAGCATGCTTTCACAGATATGTAGGTGACGACTGAGGAACAGCACAGCCTCTATGAGGACAGATGGAGACCTCTCACTTCTTATTAATCTTACTATGCCAGGCATCATGGGCTTTTTGGAGAAATTACAAAATTGCTAATTCAGGATGTACCTAGAAAAAATTGAAAAGCAGCCTATCTGCCTATCTATCTGCCTATCTATCTATCTATCTATCTGCCTATCTATCTGCCATCCATCCATCTATCTATCTATCTATCTATCTATCTATCTATCTATCTGCCTATCTATCTGCCATCCATCTATCTATCTATCTATCTATCTATCTATCTATCTATCTATCTATCTATCTATCTATCTATCTATCTGCCTATCTATCTATCCTTCATATATCATGTATATAAAATAAAGACTGTTCAAGAATATATCGCACGCACAGTTAATAATACTGGAATTAGCCATTTTAAAATATTATATGCACAAAAATCCCTAGTAAAAAACAGCAATGTATTTAAAATACATTCATACTAAGAATAGTTCTAGTAACATATTTACTGACGTATCGCTGGAAACAGTGATATAAAAATCATTATTTGGAGTACTAAGTATGCACAATGCACTTTCTTAATATTAATCCTAAAATGTGTTTTAACATCACTATTGCTGAGGATTGTATGACCTTTGAATATCATCGTTCTTTAAACACAAGCTAATTGAAGTGTACTTATACTTGCAATAGTTCAACTTTAGCACAATCAAATATACTTAAGGATATCTTTAGCTGTACTTCAGCGCTACTTCTGCACAATTAAAGTGCATTAAATATAAATATAGTTGTTCCAATATAGCCGACTTTAGTCTAAAAATATTTTAGTTAAAAAGTATTTAAAAAAAAAAAACCCTACAACTGCAGTGTCATTTGATTAAATACACAAATATGTATTTGTAGTATACTTTGCAAGAAATAAATGTAATTAAAATTGTTGCCTATTTATTTTTCACCAGGGATGTTTCCAATAAAAATTCCCATAAATCTGTGTACGCCAGGTAGTTGAGATGAGCTGTGTGCATACACTGTAAGTGAATTGTGAATTTGATGGCTTTACCAGTAAGAATTGATGATCTTGCAGAAAGCCAGCTCACAGCACATCTTGAGGTTGCTCTGGTGCTCATGCAGGTCACTGGAAGAACACTTAGAAGGATCCACCTCGCAGTTCTCGTCTGACTCATACAGGGCTTTGATGAACTCACCTGGGACGGAGAAAATAAACAATGCGGAAAACCTCATTTAGCACAGACAGCGTGCAGCCTGCTGCAGTACTGTACCGATGCTTATATGTTATAGTTGCGTGATTATGATAATGATTGATATAAGGAATTAATAATACTTCTGCAAAAATATTTGACAAATGTAAAGATGGTTAAAATCGTTTTACGGTTAAAAAAAAAACACCATCTTTGAAGGATTTGCGGTAAACGTTTAGACAAGTTACACTTGAAATCGACTGAAAATTGATAACAGATATATCATACTGTAGGTCAGTAAATGAATCAAAGAAAGAATTGGTTTAATTTCTTAAGGCACAAAAAACTATGCTACATGTAAACCGCATCACTTTCTCACAGACCAAACTTTTGAAAGTATTTTCCCAGCATCAAACAAACTCTTTTGGGAAACCAAGCCTTAAGCTTTCCCTCCTCACTCGATTTTGCGCCCATATTCGACTTGGTATCTTAAATAATTGAACAGAACTTCAAAAACACAGACTACACACACAAAAAAGCAGTAAATTATTGATTATATATTCTCACAAGCATATTTGATGGTCTGCAGAAACTGTAAAGAAAGTATCGCATTGCTTTGATTTGAACGACAATTTTCACAGAGACATATGCGCGAAGTCAGTATGTTTTCTTTACCTAAAGCATCCTGGAGGTACTTCTGTCCCACTAGTTTCAGGTACTCCTCTATAGCTTTAGTAGCCAGTGTGTTCTCACGGAAAATGAGATGCTCATTGTCTCCGCACCGATCCACCTCAGACATCATCAGATCTGTCAGAAAGTCCTGAGGGAGACAAAACGTTAAGTCTTTATTGATGAGATGGACTTTAACTGTTCGAAACCCTAGTTTTAATTATAGAAGCTTTCCCTCGACTCTCATTTGACAGATAACAAAGTTTCAACCAAACTCATCAGTCGAGCATATGTTGCTTGGACAAATACAGTCAACCTTTGAGAAAGTTTTTATACCTTCTTAGATAATTCAGCTATATTTATAGATGTTTTTGCATATGAAACTGACAAAATTGTCACACAAACCACGCTGGCTTTAGAACACACAAAAAAAAACTCAAAGGAAAAGGCTGTGTTTGTGTCTACTGTGCAGCTTCTGTTCCGTTTCCTCTTTTCTTTCCCCATCTGCCCATCTTTGATCACTCTGTTTTTGAAGTCCCGCATTTGATTCTGAACCATCCAGAACCTGGTGTCTGACTGGATGACCTGGAAAGCAGCAAATGCATCTGATGGACCGGATGCGGGGTTTTTTTTATTTGGAGACATGCAGAAGCTCCAGTCAGGACGTGTTCCAGATTGAGACGGTTATGGATATCCAGCAGGGGAGATGACTCATACGCAGTGATAGCGTATTGATTGCGGGATAATGGACATTGCATATAGTTCAGAGAGGTCTTGTTGTAATATTCTTTGCCTCACTTCCTGTTTTTCCTCTCTCATGATGCGTATCTCATGTCTCGGCTCCGCCTTCACCGCATGTGTAATCGTTTTCAGATGAGCATATCCAAGATCTCAGAAGCCCACGAGTAAACATGCTAATGATTTGTTCTCATGTAGCCCCTGAGAGAGGTCTTTTATAGTCGATAGGCTTAATTTACATTCAGAGCTCCAAAATGTACAAAAAGGGTAATAATAAGAAGACTTGTGCACTATACTTCAAAACTCGCAAAACCATCAAACGTCTTAAAATAATACGTTGAAAATCTTGTCTGTGGTAGCTGTTAATCAGTGATGACGAACATCAGAGATCAGATGATCAAGATCAGCTTTCAAGATTTCAGAGCTATGCCTGATCGGAAGATCTTAAGTGAATAATGTCAGCATCTACGCTCTTTTCCTTTTGCGTGAAAAAAAAAAAAAGTCTGGAATGTAATGACAGGAAGTGTAATTTACTTTAATTGCAACTCTAAGAAATTCAACAGGTAATGGCTTTGTCGGAAATTAAGTTCTCTCACCTAGATCCATAAATCTGCTTGTCTGTCAGTATTAACGATAAGCCTTAAAACTTCAAAGGCATTTTCCCTCCAAATTATTGATGAAAAAAAAAGAATATTACAAGAAGACGAAAGCATTTTTTTTTTTTTATTAAATGAAAGTTTATTAGGTTATTAGGTTAGATATCAGGTTATTTTTAATTAAAGTTAGCCCTGTTAAAAAGTAATTTATATAAAATACATTTATATTATACATTTACAGTATATATATTGCTCAAGACCTAATCTAAAAATTATAATAAAAACTTTATTTGTAGTACTACTTGTGCAAATAGCACATTACATAATATTACACCTAAATTATGTTATAATGTCTCTATTAATGAGGATTTTATGACCTTTAAATAATATCAGCCTTTAAATGCAAGATATTTAAAATATACCTTAAATATTCTTGCAAAAGTTGAAAATCAAATATACTACAGTATTACCAATTTAGCAAGACTTTGAGTATACCAGCTTAGTTTACTAAAAGTACAATTGCAGGGTATTTTTATTAAATACATAAAGGCATTTGTAGTATATCATAAGAATGAAATAAAATCAAATACATTTATGTATATTTATTTTTCCAATTATTTTGATTTGTGAGTTTTTGTTTATTTTCATGCACTATAATGCACTGTATTATATGCAATATAATGCTAGTTATAATGCTAGTTGCTAGTATAATGCAATATAATATATACAATATAATGCTCAAATTATTCAAATATACCGATTTAAAAATATGTGATTAATTTCAGAATGACATTAAAAATAAAAAGCACATTTTTAATCCAAAAACGCATTCTGCTACTATCACTCTATTGTATATTTAAAATGTTTTAGTTTTCACAATAACTACAAAATGTAAAGAAACTATGAACAATATTGGTGATAAAATGAATGTTTTGTTCTCTTTTTGTACCCAAACTAGTCTAAGTCTCTAAAGAGTAATTAGTAAATGATACTGCAGCATTGAATGGATGCTGTCAGATGCTTAAAATCAGTCCCAAGTAGCATCTGACCTGTATAAGCTCAATGTGTACAGCGTGGATTAAGAGACCAATATGAGTTCCCATGCTACCCCATGCCTGTTTGGGATGCATATTGATGGCATACACCATCAGAACATATGATCCCACCAGCATCAAAACACAATCTGGACATAAGCTATGTAATGCGAGAGAGATGAAGGATCAATGTGGGTGGTGCTGCGCAACTGCTGTCAGCAGAATCTCCGTAAAGGACATGGTGTGTGTGTGTGTGTGTGTGTGTGTGTCTACAGCTGGCCGTGATTTCTGCTGATGCCCTGGCGATGGATCAATGATCTGCAGCAGATGCATGACTGTGTTTTGAGAGATAGTGTCTGAGTCATTATTGCACATCTCTACAAGCGCCCTTCTGAGGATTCGGTCTCCTAAGCAGGTGTCCGCAACAATCTAAACAGTTGCCGACACATTACACTTATATAAGACAAGAACAAGACAGGATTTTCTGTGCTGCACAAAGCTCTCTCAGCCATCACCGGTGGGATCAGGTGATAAGGGCATATCTGAGCTCTTCTCTTCCCAGTCAGGCAGAGGTGCATTGTGGTTATGACACTGAGAGGATCAAATGAGACCCAGTTTCTCGAAAAGCTCTGCGTCTTTGGCAGGAGTCACAGCGCTCGGTATTCAATTAGGACACGAGAGCTTAACACAGTGAGCAGCACTCAGCGCCCATTCCCTGATGAGACTTATCCTTAGTCTCACCGCTAATCAGACGCCACCGAGCACAGCGCATTTTCTCCGGCACGCCTGTCACATCCCATCGTGCCTGTCTGTAGCCTAGCACCACAATCAGCACGCATCTGCAAAAGAAAAACTATGAGGGTTTTATGGAGAATTGAGTACTTGTGAAGCATTTACTGCATGCTAGGCAGAATATACTGTCTATATTTCAAGCATGTTATACATGTGAAAAAGTATGCAAATGCTGTAAGGTACTGTTGTCACATGACCTTATTAAATTGCATGAGTGGTACCGAGTTAACGTGTCAGAAATATGGGCATTTGTAGCCCAGTTTTGTTACAAAAAAATATCTTTGGCAGTCGAGAGGGAGATGTTAAAATTCGTGGTTGATATTACTTCCAGTTCATTTGTCACACTGCAAGTCAAGCGCACTGCATTGCAGGATACTGTGCATAGAGTGATTTGCTATGTGCATACTGAACATTTTGGAAAAGTATAGTAGGTCATGCTTTTTCTGCGCATAAAATTCTCATGATATGCACAGTATACGGTACTGCTGAAAATTGAGCTGTTTCTTAAGTTTCTTATGCTCAACAAAATTGCTAATTATTTGATCAGAGTAAAAACAGTAATACTGTGAAATATTAATACAAAATGTTTTAAATATATTTTAAAATACATGCTTTCTATATTATAGTAAAAAAAAATATATATATATATATATATATATATATATATATATATATATATATATATATATATATATATAATGCAAAGCTAAATTTTAAGCATCCATTACATAATCAAGAAATATTTACTCTTATTATCAATTACTAAAACAGTTCTTCTGCATTATTTTTGTCTACAACTGTCAATTTTCTGAATTCTTTGATAAAAACAAGGTTAAAAAAACAGCATTCATTTAAATCATAAATCTTCTGTAACATTGAACATGTCTTAACTGTCACTTTTTATATATAGAGAAAACCAGACACAACTTTTGTTGTTTATTTTCTTCGATTAATCAAACCAAACCAATGAATCTGAAATCTGTTGGTATCTTAAAATACAGTGAATTTCGAATTATAGGAAAGGATGGATGCATGTTTCCTATTTTTCCTGCTGTCCAATAGCCTGTGGAAGGGTTGTTAACATCCTGTTTAAGCTTCATGCTTACAACGGTTTGAGGCAGGCATGAATAAGTAAGCAGTGGCTTGTTAAAATGGCAATGTGTGCCCTCAAGAGCCCGTTCATCCTCTAGGCGATCCACTAATGACCCCTGTCCCACAGGCCCCGCCTCCCCAGTGCACAGCCGTGCTGATAAATAATCTTTTGGACTCGCACATTACAGCTTAATTCTTCACTGTGCGTGATCACATGAACTCGTTTGGCCCTAAAACCAACGGCTGAATTAATAAAAGCTGATTAGCATGAGGCCTGACACTTGGAATTTCCTCGGGACAAACCCCGAGCGGACACTTTGGCTCTTTGTGTGAGGTTAGAGTCGTGAATCTCTCCCCACCGGCTCACACCCTCTCACACAGCGCGATCAATAGTTCCTGCACAAACAGACCGGATCTGTATCCGTGTATTAGATCCTCAAAGCTTGGATAAAAATTATTTATCGTAAAGATTATTACACTATACTTTTACACTTTTGATCTTTACACTTTATATCTCTTTATAATTATATTTATTTTATTTTATTTTTTTAATATTCTACTTTATAACTTCTTTTTATATATATTTTAATATATTATATTTATATATACATTAAAATTTTATCTATATTTTGATGCTGGATATAAACTTGACTGCATGGAGCAATAAATAAATGTAATGATAAATAAAATTTGAATTTGAAAAATTTGATTATTAAATATATATGTCATTTTGTAATTTATTCACCAGGAAATCATTTAACTCTGAAAAAAGCTGCAATATAATGTAAGTGATTAAATATAAAAGACATAAAATTAATATAATATCTATTTAGAGCTTTATATAAACTTAACATGTTGATATACTGTAATAATAAATAATGTATATAAAATATAAATAACTATTTTGTATTTATTCATAGACACATACCTTGGATAAAGCTGCTGACATATAATGTAAGTGATGTAGAGTATATTAAAATTTTTATCTAAAATAATTAAACTAACATATGAAAACTAGATTATACCTAGATACATACCTAACTACTGTAGAGTATATATATATATATATATATATATATATATATATATATATATTATATATATATATATATATATATATATATATATATATATATATATATATATATATATATATTTTTTTTTTTTTTTTTTTATAAAGTCCTAAATAGGTATGTATGTGTGTATGTATATGTTTACACACACACACACACACACACACACACACACACACACACACACACACACACACACATATATATATAATGTATTATATTACATTACACATAAAATCAACATGAGGTAATAAAAAGAAAACAACAATAGTTATTTCATATCTATTTCATTCCCTTTGTATTTATTGTTGATTAGCACCTAAATAGGTGGTATGTAAATAATACATATTTACTTTATGTAGTATCTAATACTGTATATATGCTGAATACATGCTGTATCTTTAAAGTTGTGTTTCAAAGATGTTTGATACATTAACAAAGCTCAAATGCAAAGCATCTCAAGACTACTTTACAAATTTGATGGCTGCTTATTAGATCAATAAAAGTGAATGCCATATTATGAGACTACGCATTATGGAGAGCATATCATTCGACAATTCTGGCATGCAGCAATTCAATTTGAAGACAATTTAAAACCGAGATACCCCATACAGTCAGATATTATTTCAATCATGTGCTATCAGGACCTAATCAGGCTAATCAGTACTCATTGAAATCCTACAGGCCTGAAGACAAAGACAGGAAGCTGTGGAATGTCAATGCACTTTATTTACAGTAGCCAGGCTTCAGCTAATGAAAGACAATGCACTGGCTGACCAGCTCTGGCCTTGTGTAATGAGAGACAATGCAGTCCCTGACCAATTAACTCTACTGTAATGAAAGACTGTGGCCTTATTGACTTACAGTTCTGCTGTAATGACAGACCAGCCACTTTGCTGATTGTCTGAAAAATTACATAATACTGTATGCATTCTGGCTTAAATCGCGTGCAGCGATGGTAAAATGTTGGGGAAAAAAACAGCTACGGGCTGCTGAAAAGTCCAGAATCAATTCTTCATTCAACACAAAAGCCAAAATCTCATTCAGGCACGTCTAAACACAAGACACGTTGCGCTTTGGGCTCGTATTGCCGCATCGCACAGACTCAAATTCCAAATAAGCTCAGAGTGGCACTTAACAATAATGCAACGGCATATTCTATGAACCGGACGCGGAATTGTTGTGCTGCTCGTTATGATGCAACAATGGCTTGGATTGGAGTCAGAGTGCTGCAGTAACAAAAAAATAATATATAAAAAAATTGCAAAACAACTCTCTCTAGCAGCATTTGATCGATAATGACAGATGAGTGACAGAGCGCCAGATGGCGCGCTTTTGTTTTGCGATGTCATCTGATTCTAAAGCTGATTTATGGCGAGCATCAGAACCGCTCGTGCTCTCAAGTTAATGAGGGCAATCATAGCGCCGGCACTCCCGTGATTAAATGAGGGAAGCAGGCCACGTCTCTATTGTTCTTCTCTATCATTGACGTTTTTTCGCGGTTGGATATTTGATGGGGTTCAGAGTATGCGCCTAGAACGACCTGCCCGCTTTCTTTCAGTAACAACTAGACAAATGCTTCGGTTTAGAAAAACTCTTCAAAATAACTGTCATTGTCAGTCAGCGGTTTTTGCTAAGACCTCGAAATCTAAAATAACACAGACTGTAAAATGGGAACTCAAAGTAGCACAATGATTGTTGAGTGTTTTATCTCGACTATGTACAAATCGTCATGTCAGTCTCTTGTTCGGTTGTCAGGAAACGGTATCCGTGTCTATAATTAAATAAGCTTCCTAGAAATAACAAATGCAGCCAGGCAGTACGTTAGCTTTTGTAGTCAGCATGAAAAAGCACCACACTTTTAGTGCTGTCAAACAATTAATTTCATTAATCGAGTCCGAGATAAAAGTTTTTGTTTACATAATATATGTGTGTACTGTGTATTACTACAGAACTATATATATATATATATATACACAGACATGCATATATATCTATATATAAGTACACAGACATGCATGTGCATATTTCAGACAAATATGCTATTTTTATAACTTAATATATTAATAAAAATTTAAATAATATAATATAAATGTGAATATAAATTCTTTATTATGATTTAGTCTAAATAATATATAAAATATAGTTAATATTTTTGTCATTTTTAAGAATATAACTTTATTGTTATATTATAATCTTATATTTGTCTATTCTTTTGCATGCAACTAAAATGCTGAATAATTAATCACATCCTATATATATATTTTGTTTTCATAACATATATATATATGTGTGTGTGTATATTGTGTATATTTATTATGTATACATACACACGCATACAGTGTACATTTTAAAAATGTTTACATGCATTTATGTGTGCATATTTATATAATTTATATAATATATAAACATTTAATATATAAACATAACGTTTTTTTTTAAATATCCACAAGCATGCGTGTTATACATATATATATACACATGTTATAAGCAGTGTGTTATAAGCATATATATATATACACACACAGACACACACACACAGACACACACACACACAGACACACACACACAGTCACTCACTCACTCACTCACACAAAAGAGATGTATGATCTTTATGTATAACTTTAAAATCCTTATATTGTTACAATGTGAACTGATGAATTCTGTACAACAAGAGCAGGAATGTGCAACTCTGATATCGTGTTTACTTCAAAGTGACATAAAAGCATACAAAGCAATCATCTTACCTTGGCCTTGCCTGTGCTTTGTAAGATATGGACAAGTGCACAAGCCATCTCCTCCTTGTTCTTCACACTTAGCGCTGGCTCCAGCAACGAGCACATTAGCATGTAATTGTTAGTAATATACTCTGCGAACTCCTTGTACAGCTCCATGGGGAGGATGCACATGCTCTGATATCGATTTCATTCGACCATGGGTCCCGGACTCTTTCCTTTATTGGGATTCGCGCGTGCTCACAGAATACCATTTTTCCACAAACTGCCGCCCGGTGACTGCCGCTATTGGGATATTGACCAGGCCCACGTAGTTATTTTTGTCCTTCTTTTCTTTTTGTCCGCTTTCTTTGTAAAGATGCACGGTGATGCTCTTAACTGAGGGCAGGTTGTTGAACTCAAAGTGTTCGCCCCAGAAAACATTGTCCGCTTTGAGTTTGCAGGTAGTCCGTATGCGTATAACGTGTCATCCAGACAAAGTTCACAGAAGTATTTTTTCTTTGCCGGCAAGTCCTTAGCCTCAATAATCCAACATTTTAGCATGTTTTCCACCCGACGGGTGTTATCCTCATGGAAAATATAAAACGAAAAACGTACAGTGACCTCTGTACACTGCAGAAAGGAATTAGATAACTTCCTGTGTACTTTAAATGTTAAGCTAAGTTAATGCAGAGGAGTCGATCAAAAACGGTCAATATGTGAGACAGGATATATGAAAAAGTAACATGCTGACTGGCTTAAACCTCATTTCGCTAGAATTACCCAGGATTCGGATGAATCATCCAGTTTACCTTGTTGGGATGCACAGCACGTCTCAAATTCTCCATCCATTTGTCTCTCTCGGCAGCCGACCGACATGAGAAGCATTTGCTTCCTGTTGAAGTAGTTACCTGCAATTACAGATTACAATGATCAAATTTATGGATAAGTGCATTAAGGGAGCTAGAAAGGACTGAAATGCAGATCGAGATGGTGGATGTGAGCAGAGAGATCCACTGAACGCTACAGCACTCAATCAATGAAGCGCTTCCCGGGAGTGGTGAGCAATTACATTTGGAGGAAGAATAAAACTCTCAAATAGCCCTGTCAGACAGAGCGCACTTAGATCTAACGTATTTGCAGGATCACATGCGATATCAGAGAGTTGAGATATGTGCACGGGTTTTTACAAAAAGCTCTTTTCACATCCAAAATTTATCCTGAAAAGACCATCTGCTCACAGTCACACAATCCAGGTGACAACAAAAGTACTGGACCACGCTTTGAATACAGTCGGGTGAATTCACTAAATAGTCGAGAGACTTTGCGTGCTTTCGGAAAAAAACTGCCCTAAAGTATGTAGTGTCTCAAGCAGTGCTGAGCAACAACTAATCGTGACTAATCACATTTATATAAATGTATGCTGTATACTGTGTGCATTAATTGTGTTTTATGTAAAGACATGCATGTATATATTTAAGAAAAATATATTATCTTTATATATTAAATATATTTTTATATAAAATATAAACATTTAAAAATATATACATGCATGTGTGTGCATTTATATATATCGTGAATATATGTTTGTGTGTACACAAAACCTTTTTCACTATTAAGCATTGCCCAGCACCAAAAATATATAATCGTGAGTTAAATTAGAATTAAATAATTAATTGTGGAATATAAAATACATTTAAATTATTCATATTTAAATTATTTAAATATAATAGATGAATAAATAAATAAATATTAAACAACAATTAAATGTAAATGTTTTTATTTGCACAGTATATTTTATATTTTTGAAATATAGATGTTTTAGATAAACTATAATCAAATTTAAAATTATACTAAAAATGAACTAAATTGACAAATAAATAAGCAACTGTGACAAACCATTCTTTTTAAGCTAAAAAAAAATCATATTTGATTTAAATTAGCCTTATTTTAAAAATGTATTTGTTCGCTCATACTTTCACCTCAGAAATGTAACACCCTACTAAATGAAATTCAATTTATATATAATTCTGTATGTTATCATTTTAATTTACATGCTAAGTGATGGAATAAAGAGAGCAAACAGGGCATAATTCATAATGGACCTCTGGCTGACCCCTGCAGAACTCCTACTAACTGTGAGTGTCTCATTCTTTCCAGCTGGCGTCTGCTGCAGTGTAACAGTCATCAGCTCCATGTGAATTGGCCTCTCAGAACTCACCTCACAGAGCACAGAGAGAATGAGAGGAGATGTTCAGACAGATGGGACAGCATCTTTGCACCCTTTGGGCAGGAGATGCAAAGTGATGCCTGATTTAACTACCATACCACCTAACTGAGATTAATTCAAAAACTTTTGGAGCTCCACAGAAAAAGAAAGGTTTACAAGTATATGTGTGTTAGTGCTGTCAAATGATTAATCGAGATGAATTACACCCCAAATAGTTTTTGTTTGCATAATATATGTGTATTTGCTATGTATAACACATACATGCACATATGTTTTTTTTATATATTAGACATATGTATTTATAATATAAATTATATGAATATAAATATAGACATGTAAATGCATGTCAACATTTTCAAAATATGTCTTTATCATATGTTTATATTTATATAAATTTAATTTAATATTTAAATGTAATTTGTTTTAATTTATACATGCATTTGGGTGTATATAAATATATATATATATATATATATATATATATATATATATATATATATATATATATATATATATATATATATACACACACACAATTAAACATTTTTTTCTTTTTAAAAGAAACCAGCCTGCTGATGCCTGATCAAAGTTGACTTTGTTCGCACCCTCCGACCTTGTAATTATATAAGCATCTGTTTTAAGTGAGCCTTCTCTGCAGCACACGTGAAAATCATCCAGTAACATGACCCGTGGCTCCTCAATGACTTAACTGAGGAACGGCCAGATAGCGCTGCCATTTTCTGCAAACTATTTGATCTTGGCCAATGGCCTTGATGAAGTTTTAATGGGCCTTTGCTGCATGCTATTTCGAGACCTGTCGGACATTAAAAGTCCTTTTGGCAATTCATTTAGAGCGGCGACTTCAACAGGGCACGGAGGTCAGCCGACTTACCTCAAAGCAGAAATCCTGTCCCAGGATGCTGCTGTGCACAGGTTTGATGAGCACTTCCTCCTCCATACTGAGATCTAGAGCTTCTACTGCACTGCTGGGCTGAGCAACGACTCGTGAGACCGCGATTCCTTCAGCCTCGCATCAGATGGGATCTACTGGAGCGAAACAGGAAGAGAGGAACACATGCATCAGAGTCAAACAGGCATTTGTAGTTTATTAGAAGTGAGATGTGACGTGAACCGAACTATCTGTATATACTGTGAGCACAGCACGAGCTGCTGACTTCTCACTGTCTGACTAGTCAGCGGTTCTGCTGCAATGCATACAAAAGCCAAAGCTTGCAGTCACCGTCATGACATATCTGACGAAGATCAGAGGGGCGGCGGTCTGGGAAATGATGAGGCCGTGAGGCATTTCCACAAAGTTGTAATGAGAAACCTAATAGCAGCTTTGCCTAATTGGAAGTGAGGTGCGCCTTGCATAGGAAGTCTAAAAAACAAAGTTTGCCCTCCAGCTGCTTGACCTTCACTCGGATGGGACTGTTTAAATGAGACCGCTGAGGGCATGTTGCGATGACTAGCACTGTCTCAAAAATAAAAAAGGAAGCAACACACATGCATGCATGCACACACACACACACACACACACACACACACACACACACACAAAGTAAAAGGTGAGTGTGACGGCCTGAGTGGTGGCCGCACATGAGTGGTAATATACCCAGATCACCTTTTTCACACACGACACACTTTGTAAATCATGTTTATTTATTTATGGTTTAGTTTAACTTTCTTGTCAGTTGCATTTAATCACATAAGCATACATGATTTATAACTTTATTTTCCATAGGTTTCATTTATAACATACATTGTTACTGATTTGGAGTGCACACAAATTAGTTGCTTTGTATGTGTTATTTACCTTTTGTTTCTATTTTGAGTTAAGTTTATCATGACGTGTGGCGACGATTGTCAGGCCCAAGTACTTCAACTTCCTGGTGTGACGGAAATTAGAGTCCGGTGGAAACTGGGAATTTAAAGGCAAACGGGTCTCCCTGGACGCATCATTCGAGAGATGGTCGGGGACGAGCAAGAAAGGAAAAATTGCTGATTTTATTAATTATATTTAGTTGTCTATTTGTTGTTTGGTTATGGGTTAGGTTCTTGGGGATGATTTAGTGTTTCTTTGTGCTAGGTTTATCTTTTTGATTTGATTCATCTTGTTAAATGTGAAGTATTGTTGATTTCTCTTAATTTGTAATGGGCCCATCTTTCTCTTTATAAGCTGTTGTGTTGTCCATTTTTGGTGGCTTTTTGTTTTTGGTCTGTTTCTGTCTGTCTGGTTTGTTGTGTAAAGTTACCTTTTTGAGTTTAATTAAAAAGTTTTTTCTGGTGACGGCTGGTGTTCCTTGTCTTTGACCTCTCGGTCCCTCACATATGGTGTCAGAAGTGGGATATTCCAGCCAGTCAAGGACACCAAGCTGTTTTATTTCTTTTTTTTTGCCCCACGTGGTAGTGTTTTGTTACTGTTATGAGCCGTGCTTCAAAGAAAGGTATACCTAAAGCACCTCCTGCAGCAAGAGGAAGAAAAAGGTGAGGAAGACCAGGATGTGGTGGAAGGAGTTGAAAGGGGCAAGGCAACTGGAGATCAGGATATCTCAGTGAATGAGTTGGCAAATTTACTTCGGGCCCATATGGCAAGGATGGATGGCCAGGAGGCCACAAGAAAGCAGGAGCAGGCAGCTCAGAGCGACGCTTTGGCGGCTTTGCAGCACCAGTTCAGTCTTTTGCAGTTGGAGGTCCAGGCACGAACCTCGCCTAATCCTTCCTCTCCAAATCTTCCCTTACCTGATACAGGCCAAGAGGGCCCTGATGTGGATTTGGCAGTTTCTGATGGACACTCTGAGGTGTCTGTTCCTCAGCGAAGTTGTAATCCAGTGGAGGGCAGTATAGGTCCACCATTGTCTCAGATACCTCGACTGGAGAAGCTGAGCGACACGGATGATGTAGAACATTTTTTAGTTACCTTCGAAAGAATTGCTATTGCCTGTAGGTGGACCAGAACTGATTGGGTTTGGCATTTAATCCCTCTACTGACTGGTAAAGCAAGAGCCGCTTATGTCAACATGGATCTGAATGAATCTATTGACTATGATAGAGTGAAGTGTGCTATCTTAAAGAAATATGATGTCAATGTTGAAACTTACAGACAAAAGTTCCGTTCCCTGACAGTAGATCCAACAGAGAGCCCAAAAGAGCTTTACAACCTGCCCAAAGAACTCTTTGGAAAGTGGATCCAGCCTAAAAGGAAAACAGTGGAGGAGGTGAGTGAAATAATCATTCTGGAGCAATATCTGAGAATGTTGTCTTCTGAACTCCAGGTGTGGGTTCGAGAAAGGATCCCAGAACAGCACTGGAAGCAGCATCCTTGGCAGAGGTGTTTGTTGCTGCCAGAGGAAAAATAAGCCGTGGGCTTGGAAACTGGTCAATGATCGCTGCTTCTTCTGATGTGCCTCACTTCCAGCCAAGGAAGGTAGAGGGGTCTGGTAAGCCATATATGGGAAAAGTGCTGCCCCTAACTTAAATTTTGCTTCTAAACGACCTCCCATATGTTACCTGTGTGGCTAAGAAGGGCATACAAAGCCAAATTGTCCAAAGGTATCAGCTCAGTTTACACAGCTATGCCTAGTACCCGGGAGGGGAGGCAACAAAGACCCCAATTCCACTGAGAACTGTAAATGTAGAGATAAATGGTGAGAAATTGGCTGCTTTGGCTGACACCGCAGTGACAAGACTTTGGTGAGAAGAGAATTTATACCGCCTCTTTAATTAGCACAGTGGGCAGATTACCTATTTGCTGTGTGCATGGGGACGAGAGATTGTTACCTACCGCCAGTGTTTATGTGAAGATAGGGACCAGACCTATCTGGTGGAGGTGGGGGTGACTGATAACTTGTCTTTCCCTGTGATTCTGGGCCGGGATATACCAGTATTGTTGGAGTTGTTGCGTATAGTACAGCAGTGCCAGATGGTGGTGACTCGAGCAAAGGCGAACCAGTCAGAGGAGATTGGGTACACACTAAGCACTTTGCCTTTTTTCAATGAGGAGATTGAGGCTGGAGTGCCAAAGAGGAGAAAGACTAAAATGGAAAAGAGACAAGAAAAGGTAAAATATGCTGCTCGTGACAGTACCTGAAAATACACTTTCTAACTTGCCTGTGAACTTTCAGATACCCACTAACATCATTCAGCTGCAGCAGGAAGACTGTAGTCTCACCGAGTGCTTTGCTAGAGCTGCAGGTGAAAGGGAAAGACCGCTAAAGGACGGTGCAGCCAGGTATGTGATAATGAAGGGGTTGTCTCATCGAGAAATCGGGGCCCAGAGACAATTGGTGGTTCCACAGTGTGTTCGAGAGAGGGTGTTACATCTTAGCCACTCTATTCCTTGGGCTGGCCACCTGGGGAAGAACAAGACAACTGCGAGAATCAAAAAGTATTTTTCTGGCCTGGTTTGAATGTAGATGTGGCTCACTTTTGTAAAAGCTGTCCTGTCTGTCAGAAAGTTTCTCTCAAGCTGTCCGTCAAAAGCACCATTACAACCGCTTCCCCTTATTGGTACTCCATTTGAAAGACTTGGAATGGATGTTGTTGGTCCTGTGGAGATGAGTCGCTTCTGGGAACCGCTTTATGTTGGTGATAACTGACTATGCCACCAGATACCCAGAGGTATTTCCATTAAAACTGTGTGAAGGCAAAATCAGTAGCTACGCCCTTGGTTCAGTTATTTTCCAGGGTAGGATTTCCTGCAGAAATTCTAACTGACCAGGCACAAACTTTATGTCTACCCTGTTGAAGCAGGTTTACCAGCTACTGGGAATCAAGAGTCTGCGTACTACCCCCTATCATCCTCAAACCGATGGGTTGACTGAACGATTCAATCAGACTTTGAAACAAATGTTACGCAAGTTTGTCAGTGAGACTGGTCGGGATTGGGACCAATGGTTGCCCTACCTGCTATTTGCATATCGGGAAGTCCCACAGGCTTCTACGGGTTTTCACCTTTGAATTGTTGTATGGCCATGACATCAGGGGCCCGCTGGCTTTGTTACAGGAGATGTGGGCGGGAGGTTCTGGAAAAGATCCCCCTAATGTGGTCTCCTACGTTATACAAATGAGGGAAAAGTTGCAGGACATGACTGCTTTGGCCCAGAATCATTTGGCAGAAGCCAAGGAACAGCAGAAAACCTGGTATGATCCTCTGGCTCGAGAAAGAAATCTGGAGGTCGGGGGAAAGGTACTTGTCATGTTGCCCAGTCAAGAGAGTAAACTGTTAGCCAAATGGCAGGGTCCTTATGAAATTAAGAAACGCCTGGGTCCTACAACATATGAAGTCCGAATACCTGGTCAGGATCGCTCCAGTCGTATTTTGCATGTTAACCTATTGAAAGAGTGGGTTCCCCGTTCTGAAAAAGCACAGTCCTCATGATTCGCTCGGTGGTAGAGGAAGAATTAGAGGAGCAGTATCTCCCACAGCCAGTTCCTGGAAATCTTGGGCTAAATCATCTAACAGCTTCCCAGAAAACACAGGTACAATCTCTCTTTACTTCAAAAGTATTTTCAGAATACCCCGGCTTTACACGCCTAATTGAGCATGATGTAGTGCTGAAGCCTGGTGCTGTGGTGAAACGCCAGAGTTATAGAATTCCTGAACGGTTCCAGGCGACTTTGCAAGAGGAGGTGGACCTTATGTCTGGCCTGAACATTATTGAGCCACAAACAGTGAGTGGTGTCATCCCATAGTCCTTGTGCCAAAGAAGGATGGGAGCATTAGGTTCTGCATTGATTTTCGATATTTGAACTCTGTATCCCAGTTTGATTCCTATCCTACCCTCGTATCAGTGACTTAATTGATCGCTTGGGTCAATCTATGTATCTGACGACAATGGACCTATCTAAGGGATATTGGCAGATCCCACTGTCTCAATCCTCTCGTCATCTGACTGCCTTCAGAACTCCAGGTGGGCTATTCCATTTTAAGGTACTACCTTTGGCCTTCACGGGCTGTGGCAACATTTCAGAGGTTAATAGACCAAGTATTACGTGGTTTACCATTTGCTGCTGCATATCTCGATGACATTGTTGTTTACAGTAACACCTGGGAGGAACATGTGCGCATCTCCAGGAAGTGGTGCAGCGCCTTCAGAGGGCCGGCCTCACTGTCAACCCCAATAAATGTGCTATAGCTAAACAAGAGACCGGTATCTGGGCTATGTCATTGGCCGGGTGTTGTACACCACAAGTTCAGAAAGTTCAAGCTTTGAAGAAGTGTGTGGTGCCTCAGACACGCAAGGACCTGCGATCCTTCTTGGGTATGGCTGGATTTTACCATCGGTTTGTCCCCAATTTCTCTAGCAGAGCAGCTCCTCTAACCGACATGGTGGGGCACGTTGTTCGAACCGGCTGCAGTGGACTGAGGAGCGGTTGAGAGCTTTCAAGATGTTCAGGAGCTTTGACAACCGACAGTGTTTTGCATAACCCTGACTTTAGTAAGCCTTTTGTTGTACAGACAGATGCCTCTGAGAGGGGAGTGGGAGCTGTTCTCTATTGCAGGGGCCTTCAGAGAGCCGTCGACCAGTGGCTTATATTAGTCGTAAACTGTTTCCAAGAGAGGTACACTATTCAACAATAGAGAAGGAGTGCTTGGCCATAAAGTGGGCTTTGGATTCTTTGCGGTATTACCTACTGGGACGTGAATTTACCTTGGAGACTGATCACAAAGCTTTGCAGTGGTTGGAGAAAATGAAGGATTCTAATGGGAGAATTACAAGATGGTATCTTGGCCTACAGCCCTTCCGATTTAAGATTCAACATGTGCCTGGTAAAGCTAATGTTACTGCAGACTATCTCTCTCGCTGTAATGGCGAGATTTCTGAAGGAGGGGGAAATGTGACGGCCTGAGTGGTGGCCGCACATGAGTGGTAATATACCCGTATCACCTTTTTCACACACGACACACTTTGTAAATCATGTTTATTTATTTATGGTTTAGTTTAACTTTCTTGTCAGTTGCATTTAATCACATAAGCATACATGATTTATAACTTTATTTTCCATAGGTTTCATTTATAACATACATTGTTACTGATTTGGAGTGCACACAAATTAGTTGCTTTGTATGTGTTATTTACCTTTTGTTTCTATTTTGAGTTAAGTTTACCGCATGCTGCGTGTGGCGACGATTGTCAGGCCTAAGTACTTCAACTTCCTGGTGTGACGGAAATTAGAGTCCGGGTGGAAACTGGGAATTTAAAGGCAAACGGGTCTCCCTGGACGTACCATTCGAGAGATGGTCGGGGACGAGCAAGAAAGGAAAAATTGCTGATTTTATTAATTATATTTAGTTGTCTATTTGTTGTTTGGTTATGGGTTAGGTTCTTTGGGGATGATTTAGTGTTTCTTTGTGCTAGGTTTATCTTTTGATTTGATTCATCTTGTTAAATGTGAAGTATTGTTGATTTCCCTCTTAATTTGTAATGGGCCCATCTTTCTTTTATAAGCTGTTGTGTTGTCCATTTTTGGTGGCTTTTGTTTTTGGTCTGTTTCTGTCTGTCTGGTTTGTTGTGTAAAGTTACCTTTTGAGTTTAATTAAAAAGTTTTTTCTGGTGACGGCTGGTGTTCCTTGTCTTTGACCTCTCGGTCCTCACAGTGAGAAGGAAGTGTTTACAGGAAGTGCGAGCTGTCTTCTCCATGTTCCTTTAGGAAAGCAAATGCTGCTAATTTCTTAATTGTCCTCCCAGACAATGATACGAGACTAAATGGAGCAAATGAAGTCTGCTGTTAGGGTCTCCTGAGAAAAAAAGACGCTAATAATTTTAAACATGCCTTCTCTAAAGTTTTTGGTATCTTAAATTATGCTGTCAATTGTCAAGATGCCAAAGTGTGCAAACAATTCTGGTATTAACTCAATGTACAAAATACAATATTTTCTACAAATGTTTCATTAGTGATTTAGATTTATTTCTCCTAAGAAATATTAAGGACACACGCTTGAGACAAAGAGGAAAGAACTAAATTAAAATACGCTATTTATACAGCTTATATAATTAAATACAAAACAGAATAAAATACTAAAAACTGAAATTATTTTAAATGAAATGTAATTAAATGTGTGAAAAAATAAAATGAATATTCATTCCGAGATTTAAGACTGAATTATTCAAGTGTGTGATAAATAATGGCTAAAGTTACAAAAATGTTAAAACCCAATTATAATATTCAGAAATAAAAAGTTAATAATACTGGCTGATTACTGATATAGTGCCAATATATTTTGTATTTGCTACTGCATGAATCAGGATGAGGATTGGTCTTTCCTGCACTCTCGAGAGGTACAGGGCTTTCTCTATTATTGCAACACCCTCACGCTGTACGTCAGTGAAATTATAGCATCCACAAATCTCATCCTGCCAGTCCTGTAAATTACTATACAGTACAACCCAGAAAGGAGAAAAAATTGCAACCAAATCCCAGCCCTTAGATACTGAGTTGAGGCAACAGATGATGGAATTACACAGACACACTGCTGCTAACAGAAATTAAAGCTGGCAGATCAAATTACGAGTTATGAAATTGTTTAACATAAAAACTCCTTGGAAAGTCTCAAGAAAGTTACAGGCCCAATTTGCTATTCAGGTCCTTGACAGTCAGAATGCGATTTAACAGGCCACAAGAAATACAGACGTTTTTCTGAAATTCGGCTAGATTTATAAGAATGCACAGGGCATCAGTCAAAGGCTATAAAAACTCTTCTCAGTCAATCTCACAGGACGATGACCGTATTACCCTCCTGAGGTCCTGCATACCACAGTTCATCTGTTCATTTTTCCTGACATGTAATAGATAAAATCAAGCCAGCGCTTCTCAGACTGTGAGCGCGTTTAAACACTTGACGAATGACACACTGCAGGCTGACGATAAAACTCATGTAACGTCCCTCTAGTGACTCTGCCAGTGGTGTCAGCGAATCCACGCATGACCTGAGGCGAACATAAGTTTGCTCCAAACATTCACCAAAACCTAGGGCAACAGGAACTGAAAAAGACGAGCTTCAAAACAAAAAATGCTAAAGACAGTTTATAATATTTTACTACTGAATTACATAACTATTGTTAGTTACACATACCTATATTTCTATTATTATATATACAAGTACTAATGCATTTTTTTTTTTATACACATATATAGAGGGAGACTCAAACATATACATATCCAAATACATATACATACGATGACTGCTTGGCCGTTTGCCATTTAATAAGCAGAGAAAATAATAAAGGAACAGATTGCTAAATGCTGCAAACGTCTATATGAGCTGCACACTTTAATATAGGAGTGGTTGATATGGCAGAAATATCATGTTTTTATGTTCATTATTATTCTTTGTTGGTTTTACTATTTTGAAAGTTGTCTGAGCCGTACAGTTAAACTACTTTCTCTATTTTAAAAACAGAATAAGTGAATGAAGAACACCGGTAACCAGACAGCTGCGGTTTACTAGTAAATAATTTTTACTTAATTTGTTCATTTTTAATTTTAACTGCTGTCACTATAAGACTTGAGTGCATCGAATATATACAGATATGTGTACGTTTACTTTACTTTAGACATAATCAACTATGTTTTGTATGCGAACCTTGCGTGTTTTTGACAGTATTAACGCAATCCAACACCAAAAAATAGAATATTTAAAGTATTCAGGTACTTTATGACGGGCTTTTTCGAATGTGTGCGCATTTCAGGCGCACGCGCTCAGAAAAAGGGGCTTTAAAGCACATGCAAATAATGAACTTTTGTGATTGTGCAGTGTCCTGTGAGTGAAACTCTTCCACTGAGTTTCCGTGTTTCATGTGAATGTATGACACGGTCTTGTGATATTTGTACAAAAGCAGATCATGGAGACATTTTTTAGCATCGAAAATCATCTATTAGCAGACAAAACACGCCATTCGTAGCATTAAATAATGCAAAGGTCAAGCAGACATCTGCCTGGGCACAAACTTGTTCTATTTGTGCATGCATGGGCTCCTCTGATCAGAGAAGGCTGGTGATGACTCATGGGAAATGTGAGCCTATGGAGCTGAAATTTACACAGGTCTAGTTTGGAAATAGAAACTTCTACAGTGTATTAAAAAATGTGTTTTCTTATCAGTTTAAAAAGCAAAAGAAAAATGTATGATGACAAAAATCTCTTTGCATCTTGGACTTTTTGTACTTGTCTTAAGAAAACGATGGCGTTTGCATACAGTACATACACATTTAAACATGAAAATTTTGAAATAATTTAACTGATAATAAAAGAGAGAAACACGATTTAAAACTAATTATGCTAATCAGAACCTCCGTTTTGGATCCCGTTGAAAGTGGAACAGTTTTTAGTAAAGCTGTACATAGTAAATATTTATATCAAAAGCTTTGTTAATCTGTCTATTCACATCACGACCAAAAACTACTATAACAGCCGAGGTATTCAGACATCAAAGCACCATTATGGGTGGTTATTGCAAAAAAACAAAAAAAAACAAAAACAAATTTTTTGGCACGGCATGAACCAACAAACTCCGTTGCAGGGGAGCGAAAAACAGTCAAACATCCAGCTAATCTGTTAATCCCATCAAACCCAGTGTCAATAACAAGACTTTTCACTAGAACCGCAGTCATCAAGATGAGAAAAACAGGAAGAAGCAACATTTCCAAGACTTACTTTTTACTATTGTGGTTCAGCATGGTCCCAGTGCAAAACAAAACAAGTCCAGAGGCTGCAAGAGGAGCGAGCCAGTGTAGCGATTATCCTTGATTTTCCTGCAAGATATCAGACGCAGGGGCTTGGAAACCGTGTTCACACAGAGCTCTGCCTAAAACATTAAGAGCGAGGAGTGCCTTAGTCTCCAAGCACCCTAGGAACAATCTGTTGCATCTTGAACACACCCAAATCCATTTTCAAGGATTTCTATTTTTAAAAAAATGCTGCTCTTGCTATCAAAACAGGGATTTTGCAGATCGTTGCTGCAGTTCTTGTTGGGTTTACACGGAAAGTTATGCTTAAAAATGTGATTCAATTAAAAAAAAGAATATTTTTTTAAGGAATTGCATGATTAAAGGCAATAAAACCGTAAGCAAGCAGCAGTTAAAATCTATGTATCACTGCACTACAAAAGCTTTAAACACTAAATAGGCAATTATTTAAAAAAGCACTACATTACGGCAAGCAAAACGGTTTCTCTTTAAGTACGTCTTCATGAGCCAATAATAAGCGAGGAAGAATAGACAGCAGCAGATTGTGGACTCCGCAGACCTCGCATGCTGTAATTAAATTCATGTTGTGGAGTGCAGCCTGCCGTCTGGTCTAAGTTTGTGTCCTATATCTGTGGTTGACTGTGTACGGTGTACTCCGCCTCCAACGGTTCCCACACTCCCCGACAGGAAGCAGTCCTCCCTCGAGATCTCTGCTCCAAATAGGAAACGACTGCCAAGGAAACCAGCAATACAAGCGAGATTTTTAAAGAGAATGACAATGGCTCAGTGAACCTGGCATACGGTGCCGTTAAATGGAAATTCAAACTTGGCCCGTAGTGCAACTGGGAAATACATACAACACAACTACAGCGGTGTTTTACAAGTGTGTAAAGTACTTGAATAACTGCATTTCTGCATTTACGAAAGAAACGAATCCTTTTATTGATGCGAAACATGCAGTGTATCGGTATATTAGAATGAATTCCGTATGATCATGTGACACTGCAGAATGCAGCTTGTTTGCATCAAGACAAAAAAGTTATTATAAATTGGAATATTTTGCATAAAATATTTATTTGCGTTACAATATTACTATTTTTACTGTGTTTTTATCAAATAAATGCAGATGTGCAGAGTACTTTAAAACAATAAAAAGTCTTACACTGAACTTTTAAACATGGCGTGTGTTATATATATACACACACACATACACACACACAAAAAACACATACACACACACACACACACACACTGTATATACTGTAGGGTGAGATTATGAGTAAAATACATTTAAGAGAATTTTACAAGCCAGATTTCAAAAGCTAAAAATGTATATTATTTATTTGCTTTTAAGTCATTTTTACTTACACTCAAATATGTTTTTGGCTACATACTTGGAATAAAAAACATAACTAAATGTCAAAACTATCCATTATCCCTTAAGGGGGTTATGAATACACAAGATACACGAGAACTAGATCAGTCAGCTCATGTAACACATCCTTCTAAACCTCTCATTTTATAATCAGAAAAACATTTGGGAGCTCAGTGAACAATGTAATTATTCAGCATCCCATAATACCCTGGTACACAGCTTATTACTGCATTTCAACAGCTGTGTTCGAGTTCACAGATGAATAGTTACATAATGTCAGCTCTATCGATGGGGTCACTCCTAAAACCCACAAGAATTTTTTCAAAGAAGCTTATTTGGGTGATTCTTGGAGCATGGAAAACTAATTATTATTTTTTAAATAATTTTTGAAATGCACATTCTTAAATCAGTACTGGTGACAATGAACTGTTTACTGTGCTTTGAGTAACAAGGTTATAACACGGCATAACATGGTTCAAAACTGACCATTTCTAAGAGTTGACAGCCTAATAACACATAATTTGTTTTAGGTCAACATAAAAATCTGTAAAAGCCCATTAAATGCCATATCTGCCATTGCTTGACATCTCAACTTCTACCCAATTTTACCAGCTCACAACTAGCAAAGCTTTTGAACTGCCAGGAATTACTCTAAAATGGTTGTGTAGAGAGAGGCAGTTAAAATGAAACGATATTTCTGTGTTAACCTTGGCGAGTCTTAAACTGCAAAGTGACAAGATTTCTGAAATCATCATTAATTTTGAGGGCCCCTTAAAAATCCTTCACACAGCTAGCGATAATGGTTTAGACTGGCTTATACTGAATGAGACAGACGCAAACGCTCACACAAATGCCAAACCTTGATCCTGAGTAATTAACAGATACTTACAAAAAAAAAAAAAAATCTAAGAATGAATATTTATTTTGTTCTCAGCACATTCACACTGCACCTGCCTAAAAAACACTTTTTTTTAATCAAAGTAAACAATATGGTTATAATTTAAAAATAAGTCAATTTCATTATTATCTTCAATTTTGTACAATACATATGTACATGAAAATTAATTAATTGATGGAATCAAGCCTTTATTTCAACTACATACATATTTTTTTCTAAATGACTGTCAACCATTGAAAGTGATTTTCTCTAATTAACAAAACTGACTTTATTATTTACTGTACATGTCTCCTATGGTTAAAATTTATATGCTATGCTTCCAACAGGATTTGGAATAACACACAATTTTTTTTTCTTTGCCAATAAATGTTGAATCACGGCAATAACATAAAGCAATGCAAACATAACTTATAATAAATACCACACAGACTCACACACTGTCAGAAATAAAAGGTACAAAAGCCGTCATTGGGGCATCACCTTTTCAAAATGTTTGTACCTAAAGGGTACATTTTGGTACCTTAAATGTTCATATTAGTAGTTAAAATGAACCTAAGGTACAAAAGTGTACCATTTGAAAAAGTACCGCCCCAGTGACAGCTTTTGTACCTTTATTTCTAAGAGTGTACTATAAACTTCACCTTGGAGCTTCTCAAGCAAATATTTAGCTCTTTCTTGTGCTAAATTACACAGTCTTGTAAATACACACCTACAAATGCAGCACTTTAAATTAAATATAAAAGTGTCCAAACCAAAGGTTGTTAAATGGCACCTACGATTTCATAAAGAACCTTTAATATCCACAGAACCATCAGATTGGTTCTTAAACATTTTCTTCATATATAAATAAATATAAGTACTTTAAGAATTGTTCAGTGAAAAGATCTTTGGAAAGCTAAAATGCAAAAATCTTCATTCTCTCATAGCACTGATTATCAGATCCGCCCATTCCACATGGAGAAGATTGGGATGTCAAACAGCACATGCCGCCACCCAGTAACAGGGTGGAATAATGGATCTCATAATATCAATTCACATCCTGACAGTGCCATTAAATGAAAAAAACGTTACCAAATACAGTCAAGTAGACCTCTAGCCTCCACCTGACACGTTGTGTATTCCTCACCCAGCGTGCGTTTTTGTACATCTGCTCCCACACAAAGGACAGAACGGGGAAGCAGCGCGGAGTTAAAGCCCTGATCCGTTCACAGGGACTGAACACCTCAGCTCCCGGTCACAATCCCTGCTGACCGCAGCAGCGCTCTGTTTACCATCGATTAATGCCCTGATAATGCCCACAAAGGCTGAGAGAGCGCTGTGACTCGTCCCTCATCTCTCTCTCTCTCTTGCCCGCTTTCATTCTTTCAGCATGGAAGCTCTGTAATGAGATGCCATTCAAGCACAATGCAGCGCTCCCGTAACGCACTCCATCCGCTAAGATCTGGATCTACAGTGCGCCTGTCAGAACCACAGGGATTCTGGGACCAAACACTCACCAGGCATGCTGTCAGGATCCCCGGTCCCCTGGCGATGAAGACGAGGATGAGGAAGGCTGCTCACAGCTCCATTTTGCTACCTCTGCTGCGGCTTGGAGCCACTGGGAACAGCGGACACACGCAGCCCTGCTCGCAGCGGCTCTCTCACACACACACACACAAAATCGCACGGCCCCGCCTCTCTCTCTCCTCTCTCTCGTCTCGCTCCGGCCTCCTTGTTTTAACTGTCACAGTCTCATAGAGGAGCTGCTGTAAACCCCCCACTCATATTTAAAGTGGGCCACAGACCGTGGGCTGCGCCGATTCCTCTCTCTCTTGTTGTGTTGGCTGGACTGCTGCTGTGTGCAACAGGAAGCAGGCTGAACAGTGTGAGCTGGCCCTGCCCCTTCCCTCTGTGAGCATGTGTGTGTGTGTGTGTGTGTGTGTGTATGTGTGTGTGTGTGTGGCCTTTGTCCTGTGGCTTTTGTGATATACTGGCCTCTTCCCTGCACCGGGAAAATCTACATTCAAAAGTAAAGACAATATCTCCCAGCATGCATGCTTGCTGAAGGTAAATGGCTGTTTGGAAGCGTGGGTGGGTGCATGTATGCTTAGTAAACCTTGACCTGAGTAGTGCATACTTAAAAACAATTACAGCATGCTTGTTTATTACACGATTGCTCATACTTAGGTTAGGGCACAGGTTTTTGGCCCGCAAGCCATTTTAAATCTGTGGTGACCTCACACCCACATCTAACATCTAGAAAAGCAAACTGGATATCATAGACAAATTATGCAATTTTTATTATTTATTATATAATATTATTATATTTAAATATTTCACAATTTTGTCAGTTTAATTTTTACTAACTCTGTCTTGCTTATGCACCTTGAGCCTTGTTTTATATATATATATATATATATATATATATATATATATATATATATATATATATATATATATATATATAGACACACACACACACATCATCATCATACTTCCTATGTTGATTAAGTAGATTAAGAATTACAGACCTTTTTTGTATTCCTAAAACATTATCTAATTAAAAGTGCATTCGATTGCAAATGTTTCTAGAACATAAATCTGAACAAAATATTACTGATTTGAATCAAAGTTTATAAAGACTTTGGTTATGCCTTTTTTAGTGCTCTTTAAAGATGTGTAGTAGATTAAATCTACAGACAAATGTGACCTTGGATCACATAACCAGTCATAAGGGGTCTGTTTTCAGAAATTGAGATTTATCATTTGAAAAAAAAGAAAGGGATTGTTAGGATAGGACAATATTTGGATATTAAACAAAATTAAAATCTGGAATCTGAGGGTGCAAAAAAATCTAAACCATGAGAAAATCATTAATTGTTAAAATTAGCAATGCATATTACCACAAAAAAATAGTTTAGAGATATTTATGGTATGAAATTTACAAAATATCTTTTTTTTTGCCATACAAGAAAAAATCTACGATCGTACGATACAATGTATTTATGGCTGTTGCAACAAATATTCTACTTATGACTGGTTTTGTGGTCAGGGTATTTAGATAAAGTGCGATAAACAAGTTTATTTTAGATGTTTTTTTCATTCCACTAGTCTAAAACAACACTTTAAGCACTTTAAAGGCAACAAGTTCAATCTCAAAACTGACCAAAAAGCAACGCATATAGTTACAGAGGAAAAAAAAAAGTTTTGTCATGACAACTTCTTGAGAGCTTAGCATGCTGCTATACAGGCTACAGGTCAATGTTGAAGTGTCTGGGATTGGTAAAAAAGATCTGCTATGCCGCTGCTGCTGCATCAGAGCAAGTGCAGAGACTTTCGACTGCTAATACATCCATAGGCATGCCGCTTTGAGCATGTAAGAAATACTGCTGCTGCACATATAACATATACAACCCCATTTATTACATACTTGAAGCACCCCATAGCAGATTTATACAGGTGGAGCTGGGAAAGTTGAAGGGTTTCTGAACCACTACAGCAAGCACTACTTAAGTATTTGAATGTTGAGTGGCAGCTCATTGGCTGCTGATGTAACCAGAAGAAACCAATCAGCTGTGTCATCTGAGTAATGATGTGTGATTAGAAAAGGCCAGCGTTTTGTGACAGAACTTTGCATTAACCACCAAGAACAAAAACTCGACAACAAAAAAATAAAAATGACTATTTGGGCAACCACCCATGCCCTGGTTTTAAAATAATCATTTATGAGATCATTTCATCATGCGTGACGATCAACCAACATACATTTTACATTACATTAAAAAAATGTAAGCCATAATATGATGAACAACAAGAGGAGGAACAGACCCTGGCCTACAGCACATCAATTAAAACGATTAGTGTGATGAGCTTACAACGGCTGATTAATAAGAACAACGAGATTAATCAGCAATATATATATAGTGAAGTCTGATAAAGTATATGTGTGTGTGTGTGTATCAAAGTATATATGTTAATAATTATTAGGCTTTTGAAGCCCACTGTATATTTGTAAAATACATACAGTATGGTATGTACAATTTACATAAAACACAACGCAATAGGTACAAACACTGCCCTTAAACTGTTTACAATATCACAGTATCACTGATGTATACATATATATATATATGATGTATATATAAAAATAGGCCTATTTTATCATCATCTACTGATTGGAGCAGTGAATAGACTAACATCTGAACGTCTATTTAGATGTAAAGGCTTGCATCTATTAAACATGTAAATGTATGCAAGTCAATGAATGCATTGTATTATTGCGACTTCAAGGTCTGCTCTTCAGCTGAACATCTCGAGCTTAAGCATCAGCAAAAAAAAAAAAAAAAAAAAAAAAAAAAAAAAGTGGTTCATCAATGTTTTCACTAAGGCGTTAAAAGGGTGAAGAAACCGGCGGCTCCGTGTCCTTCAGGGCTGAAACAATGAGGTCATGTCTTTGTTACACGCCGGAGACAGAAGTGTGATGTGACAGAATCCTCGAGAGTGGGCGTAGGGCGCTGTCTATAGACACGCATTCATCGGGCGGCACAATATCCCGAAGACGTGCGGTATAACAGAGGCAGCGAGGGGGGGAGAGGACTTTCCTATCACCAGCTCGGCTCTCCTCCAAACTCAACCTTTAACATAACGTATCGAATGTGTGCGAGTCACTCGGCAGACAAATTAATGACATATGCTCTCGCCATTCCCCACCACGCACAGCTTTCCCCTACAGCAAGCCTGTGATTCATTTTCCAGTGTCATTCTCTCCACTTTTACGCCCGTGTAGGTGTGTGCGCGCGAGCAAGCTAAGAGCAATTACTTGTCATCTTGCAGCTTCACCTAATGGTCCCGCACCTGTCTTATGGAGTTGTGGAAGTCTTTTAATATTAATTCGTATTCCACGGAAAGGATTCCTCATATATGAGCTCCCTGGGGCATTTAAGCTGAATGAAGATTGCAATAACAGGGCCCGACTTCCCGGCTGGCCTCTTGGATTGTCAACAGACTGAGAATAATCATGAATGCGATGATGCAGATGTGGCTAGCTGCCTCTCATATCTGTCATGTAGCTGCTCTGCTAGCTGTCATTATAAACGGTAAAGAAACTCTCAGCAGATCCGCCGAACGTCTGAATGCATGTTATGCGAATAGAAATGGGTAATGACGGTTAAAAACACACGCAGGACAATTTGAAAGAAAAGTTACAGTTCTGTCATCATTTATTCACCCTCGTGCCATTCCAAACCCACGATTTTATTCCCTCCTTGGAGAACAAAAGGAGAAATATGACAAAATATGACAACGAACATGACAACAACACTATAAAAGTGGTCTGTACGAGCCATGTGCTATATTCCAAACCTGATGTGTTATGTCTAGGGTTGTCATTTTTGAAAGAAAGCAGGGAGTTTTTAGGGAATATCATTTTAAATTTAGGTCTAGCTGTCCAAAAAACCCCACAAAAACTGAATGGAAGACTTGGACAATAGGGATGTTATGTTTATGTTATTCTGCTATATATTATGTTATGTTTGTTATTTATTAGTGCTTTCTTATCATTGCTCTTTTGCTGATTTTGATCGCTTCCATTGCCCTCATTTGTCCTGTGCACTTTAAATATGGGGCTGCATGATTTATCAATTAACATTATGATCAACATTAATTAACATTAAAAGTGCCAGGTTTGTGCTTGTTTGTAGGAATGCATAATTAGGCCATTTTATGGATTTTAATATACTATAAAACAGTAACATTTAACATGTACATTTTTTATTTGTATTTATTAATAAGAACAATAATAGGTGTTTATTATTATTAAATAAAATAAGAAATATTCAGATTGTAAAATTAACTGTAAAATCCCAAATGTATTTTACTATGCAACTATAAATTGAAAGTACTAATATTTATGGATAATGGTTTACTAATTTTAAACTTTAAACCATCAACCATCAATTCTTTTTATTAGACTTTTAAAGATTTTGTTGACAACAGCTGGTTTAAAAGGTTAAAGTTTAAAAAACGGTTGCTGTAATTTGCACATTATAAGCAGAGATTATAATACAGAGATCAATGTATACGTAACAGCATTTACTAAAAAACGTGCCACTCTGAGACTGAAAAATATAGGATCATGAAATGTTTACCTTAAAAAAACAAACAAAAAAAAAAACACTCCACTCTGAAACAAGCGGTTATATTTTGCTTGATAAAACAGACAATATTTTGTGTTCCACAGAAGAAATCAAATCATTGTAACGATGAAATCTCAGACTGTAGCAGAACGCAGGAAGTCCCTTAGCTCAGTTAGCTCAGTCGGCGACCTCTAACATTCCCCTCAGTGTTGTTAACATTCTCCTCCTGTCTCTTCCGGCTCCATTAGCTACAACTACAGACCACTGAACACGCGCAAAACCATAAAACCGCCCCCCTATTTCCCTTTTCACAATTTGTTGCCTTACAGGCTGGAATTATGACGCATCGTATTGACCTAGTTTTCCAGTAACTATGCTAACAACCCGCCAGGACAACATAACGGCAAAACGTGTTAATTACAGAGGTGCTGGATGATATTGTTACAGGTTTAATACAGTCACGGTTGCCTCAGAGCCTCCTCTCGCAGAAGGGTCGCGTGGTATCCATCAATTGAACGCCGCCCTCGCAGTGACAGCTCGAACGTGACCTCAAAAGGTACGCACACACTGACGGCGTGCATTGATTAATGTGTATGTATAACGAGAAAAAGCACAACGGCTTATTGAATTGTACTTAATATTTATCTTTGTTACTATGGCAACTCTACAGGGTAAGATTAGCTTTTGTACCCAGCGACTGACTGCTTTCATAACTGGTGCAATTTCGTCTGCAATTTCCCTCTATAGACTGCAAGTTGTTGACACAAATTACCTTGTCATTAAATGATGATGATTGCTAAGATTCTTTGAGGGACAACAACACAAAACCGCATATACACTCTACACTGAAGTGCGCGTCTCAATAAGACCTTATAATAAACAAAGTGTCACGAATGAAAGCCTAACTCGCAAGGGCGTAAGAAACTGTTTCAAATGCAAAAGAAAGCTGTGACAATGGAGACAAAAAACCTGTCTGAGAGTCTCAACGAGAGTGAACCGCGCTAAGCCCTGTGAAGAAATGCCAATTTTGTGTGCGTCTGCATGTGTGGCCATTAAAAAAAAAAAAAAAAAAACTGAAGTGGCGTAGGAAGAATATAAAAACCACTGCAGTGGCCACGCAGAACTGCTGCTTGAAAGATGACTGTATATTATATCAAAGGCTTATCTGATAATTTGATTTGTCATTGATCCTTGAACTCCAGTGAATCTGCCAGACACAGTTATACACTTAGGACCGTTTCACACAGCTCTTGTAAGCGGTGCGTAACACACATGAAGCACAACTGCAGGTCTGTTATCAAAACAACATTGATATTGAACATTTACCTTTAATAACAGTCATAAATTGTTAAATGGTGTAAGGAGTGAGCTACTGATAATTGACCATAAGGCTTGACCATAAGAAAATATCATTTACATGAAAAAAACAAATTTTACATTCAAATATGAATTAATTAGCATAGAAATATGTAGCAATGAAAGTATTCACCTACAATTGATTAAATTAATAGCCTCGTGGCTAAATTACATTAAATCAAAAAAAAAAAAAAATGAGTTAGACTTATTTTTGAATTAAAAATATATGTAATATATATATATATATATATATATATATATATATATATATATATATATATATATACACACACACCTACATATATTTATATTCCTTCCTCTCCATCACAGTACATTGAATTCTATTTTTACCAAATTATTTTTTACTGTGTAGTTTGCTTGATTATTTTTATGGCTTCACAGTAAAATAATAAAAAAAAAATCAATTACAGAAAAAGAGCTACAGTTTATGTGCTCAGTTATGGAAACAAAAATAAATACGTGCAGCTTACACATGTCGTATAAACCAGTTTTAGTGCGCACTGGCTACAACTCATTCAAATAATAGCAAGTAACTAGACATTTATATGCAAACTGCTCATTTACTCCCTATGAAAAAAACAAGCGTTGAAGTAGAGATCTACCGACTTGATTGACAATTTCCGGATCACATGGGTTTGTTTTTGGTCTGCTTTTATGTGGTCTGCTATACCTCGTGAAATATATTCCAAGCAATTATGAAGCGAGAGTGATCTGTACGGTACAGACGCTTGCCGATGAGCTGTCGGGCCGCGGATCTGCGGGACGCTGACAGGCCGTGAGTGACGGCGGTGTAATGACTGGCCTCATCTCAACCACCGTACAACGCACAGAAAAATCAGGTGACAGAAATGACAGCTGCGTTCAAGCTGTTCCTCTCTCTGCTATCCTGCTGGATTTGAGTGTGAATTAGAAAGACATCTCTTCCTAGAGTAAATCAATTTGCACAGGTCATGGTCATCGCAAAAAGACCCATTACCAGAGCTAAACAGCATTCTGTGCTGTCAAAACGACAGTGCAAAGTTAAGCCATCTTTTAAAATGTAAATTGCAATCCATCTATTCAGTTTTATCCTCAATTGCACCATCACTTTTAAATATTTCTATTTAAGCAGAGCAAGAAATAGCACAAAATCTGAAAGTCATTGCATTATTTTGCAATTGCTAATTTAATTCACTACTTTTTTTTGGCTCGATCCAAAAGTTTGCTTTCACTGTTCCGTCTCACAATTATGACGGTGAATAAATTGCAATATGCTGGTTGAATGTCTCTGAAATATATTTGTATGTTACATAGGCGTTGCATATAAAAACCCATTGCTTTGGTTTGCTTTAATTTATGTAACTTCTTTAAAATAATTAAAAGAATGTTCCAGCTTCAAAGCTTAATTCACATATCTCTTCTACTTTACCAATTTAATTATTTTGATCTATCCCTCAGCTTGTAAAAATGAATGTATATACAGACAATGAAAGTCTATGGAGCAAGACTTAAAAGTAGAAATTATTATATTTTTCTTAATGCACCCCTATAAATTTATATTTTAGTTATGTTCTACTGATAAAGGAACTCAAAGACTGCATTTAATTTTACACAGACATCCACTCAGTAGCTAAATTAAAAAAACCCAAACATTTATAACAAAAAGTCTTAAAAGTCTCACACACAGCACAGCTTGGATGTGGATTTTATCTTAAAAGATTCAATTATTTATGAATCAGACTACACTTAAAGTGCCCCTATTATGGATTTTTTTTTGAATACAATTTTTATGCCGTTTGCAACACAGCTCTACGTGAATGAAAACATCCTGCACAGTTTTAAATCTGAAAGTGCATTGTGTATAAAGTTATTGACTCACAAAAGAAAGAGTCGACTCTGAATCATTGAAACGTTCTTAAAATGAATCCAAAGCCGTTTCATATTGGCATCAGCCCAAAAAAACATTAGCATATTGTCCACATGCTTGTGTTCTTTTTATGTTGGTCTGAACGAAAATGCAAATTCATTCTTTGCCACACAATATTTTAATATTTTAACACACATATTTTAATGTTTGTCCTGGTGTCCTCCTAAGATAATTAACAGCATGTCAGTGATATTCGAATGGACTCCGTAACACTGCTTTAACAACACCTGAGCATTTCTATTTTACCGTCTTGAATTTAAAATTCAGAAGTCATTCAGCTGGAAGTTGTTTTTATCAAGAAGGTTATTCTGTCCTTTGGCTCAAGCATTACTTCACATCATAACAATGGGATTCAGTGATTCCTCCGAATAAAGATCTGTGGGATAGAGAGGTCACTGTCCTTGTCTGTGAAGATGTCAAACACAGCCCTGCTTACAAGAATTTCATTACTATACATCATCCACAGGCCCGATCTATAATGCACCATGTCGAGCATTCAAAATGAGAGTGAAATGAAGACAAGGAGGGAAATGTGGCCAAAAAAGAGTGTCATAGAACCGCTGAGTCAAAAAGAAAGCTTTATGTAACGCCGTATTAATGCTAATGCGTGTTATCAAAGCTTTGGTGTGATAAAAGACTGACATGGATAAATGTACACATCTATTTTAAATCACTTTATAATAAAACACTAAACTAAAAAAACTAAAAATGTAGTTTATGAACTTCAAATGTACTGATAATTGCTAAAGCTGAAAATAGGTCACCAATATTGACCTTAACCGTTGAAACCTGCTGATCTATTATTAAAACAATGTAATGTTTTATGGGAAAGGCAGAACTGGATGCAATAGCACTAAACGCTGGTTAAGAGAAAGAAAATGGAAGCTCGATTGTGGGCGTGATCGCAACAAATCTTGAGAAAGAGATGCAGTAAGATCACCATTAACAGAACATGCACAGTCCTTGGAAACCGCAGAATATGTAACAGGCTTTATGACCACATAAAAGCTACATGGAGCGCTAAGCATCAATTTCCATAGGATTACGGTGGTAAATAAACCGCAAAGCTTGCTCAGTTTGCCATTAAATGCGGACCTTGAGAGATAAAATGTTGTTTCATGAAAAGAAAAAAAAAACATATCCATCAATAACCAGGGAAGTCCTTGGCCAATCATAGAAATGCTCTGAATGTACATGACAGTCATATTCATAGCCGATATTTGAGGTTGCCAGAGGGTCAAAGGCAGAAATATGGTGTCGGTTTTAGTGGGTTAGAGACTGCATAAAGTAATAAAAATAAAAAATAGGTGGGGGGGACAGAAAGCCTGTCAGATAGATGGAGTACCGTGGGGGAAGACAGGGTGAGATGGAGACAAAACCAGAGGCATAGACGGACTGAAGGAAGCGAGGACTTGCCGCTCTGCCGTGGGTGTCTCTTTGTGAGGAATTCAGGTTTGAATTTAATGAGGCTAATCCATTATGGGCAGACCGCCACAGCCTTCTCATCACACATGTCTTCAAACCAAACCCAAGCACCATCCCGTACCCGCTCACTGCACCCCACCCCTATCTCCTGGGACGCCATGCACTGTACAGGAGGACAGTGCTTTCCTGTGCCTTTAATCAATATCAGTCAATAGTGACAACTCGCGCATCTATTATTTAAGAGTTGTTTTTTTTTTTTATTAAGAGGTGCACAAGTTTCCTTTACAAAGACCAATGTGAATGTGTCACAATTCTCCAAAGCAAAATGCTAATATTATTCTGTTTTTACAATAAATGTTGTCATTTTATTCAATTATGAAATGTCTACTTGTTTTCTTTTATTTATTATATATAAAAAACAACCCTCTCTAACACTACCATTCTATTTCTAAATTATTTACTTATTTTCTTTTTTATTAAAAATACCCTCTAACACTAACACTCTCTATTCTATTTCTATTTTATCTACTTGTTTCCTTTTTTTAAAACTTGACCCCCTAACACTAACACTCTCTCTTCTATTTCTGTTCTATCTACTCGTTTTCTTTTTATTTAAAAACTTGACACTTTAACACTATCAATCTATTCTATATCTATTTTCCTTTTTATTACAAAAAACTTGATCCTCTGACACTACCGTTCTCTATTCTATTTCTTGTCGATATACTCATTTTATTTTTGGAAAAAAGCAACATCTTTTTCTGATCAACAACGTAAGAAATGCACAATATATTAATTGTAGCCACGATTTTCCAGTTTATGAAAATAAAGAATGTATTTATTTTTCAGAAATGTTCACTGCAGTAAAAAGTATGACAACCAGCCCCTATTGGAACAGACGACTGCTAGGTTAGCTTTCTGCAGACTCAATATACTGCTCAAACACATCTTTAAGACATCCATTCAAAGTCTGTTTTTATCTGGAATGTGCAATTTTTAGAGTGTTTTCATCTTCGGCGCATTGCTATAATTTTCCTGATGGGTGTCAGAATAGCTTTCTACAGATGTTTTTGTCACACTTCTGATCTTGAATCATTTTAAAGATGTTTAGCGGATGTTTGTACACAAATATGGTGCCTAAAATACTTGCTTTCCAAGCAATTCTTTTTCAAGCGTCTCAGTATGCATATATGCTCAACGGCATATTTTAGATTTCACACATTGCTGGCAATCATGAGACGAATGATCTGCGATGAAATTCACAGGTCACTAAATAAACAAAATAACATAACGGCTCCTGATTATGTCGTTCGTCTAGGGAAAAAAAAGACAAAGACCTCCCACCCCCCAAACACACATACACACAAACACAGAAAGAAACGAAGACAGTAATATGTGGCGTAGGGTGCACACTACAACACTGGCATGCCCTGGGCGAGCATGTCTCTTGGTATTAGCGGAGCGCAGTAAGGCCATGAATTCTCTCTATTACACGACTCCCAGGCTTGTAATTAAGTGGGACATAGCAAAACAGCCGGCAGCATGAAGGGAGGCTGACCTGGAAACCACGCTGTGTCCGGCCGGATGATGCAAGAGACGAGAGAAAAAAACAAATAAACAAACAACACAACAAAAAGTAAAACACAAGAACATGATGTTTAAGTAATTGGTTCCAAGCAGCACGTCTTGGATTTAAAACAATGCATTATGCAGTAATAACGCTAAGAAATGTACAGAAGTGCGAGCCAGAGGTGAAGAAGATGGCCTTTGCCGAATGAAAACACGCTTTGAATAGCCCTATCCATCACCCTGCCGAGAGGACACCACCTCCTTTATTTCTCGTTCAATTACATGAGGATGAAGAGATCTCACTGCCGTTATTGTTCAGATAATGGTTGTTGGGAGAAAGAGGTAAAATCAATAGTTAAAGCCCAATGTACTTTCAAAGGCTGCAATGTACATGGATTTCTTAAGGCTGAACGTCATGTTAAAGTCTTTTGTTTTGTCTTTTAGTGACTGTTTGATTTCTCCTGTTGAACTTGCAGGTGATAATTAAATTATATATAATTACATTCCTCATTAAAACGGTCAGAAATGTCACAGACTGATAACTGAATATACATCAAGTGCTGATCTGTTAAATAATGCTATTCTGAGGCAGGATTTTTCTCATGTTTTTGAAAGAAGGGTCTTATGCTCCCCAAGGCTGCATGCATTTGATCAACAATACAATAAAAAAAAAACTTAAACATTGTGAAATATTATCACAATTTAAAATGACTGAATGAATTGAAAAAGTATTTTTCCTATGATGTATAAGTCAAATTTTCATTTCTACAGTTTTTAGTGCAGACCGCAGACCAATTTTACATCAAAAAGATCCTCCAAAAAAGAAAGAAAAAGAAAACTGTTCACTAAAAATGATTAAGACTAAAATGTTTTTCTTTTGAACAATAATAATGATCTGTGCCCAAAAAGCTAATTAAAACCAAAAGCAAAAAAAAAATAAAAATCCTATTCCGTTAATTATTAAGCTATGAAAAGGTGACAGACCCTGTCCGAACTATGCAACACTGACTCGGGCTTTGCAACCGTCAGGTCCAGGCAGGCTGAACAGGCACGTCTGGAGGAAATGACCCTTAACTTACTGTGACGGGCAGAACCCAGCCAGGTACAGAGGCTGCCACAGCATCCGCAAAGCAAGTACGTGTGTGTCACATCTAGCTCACACACCTTGGTGCCGTGAAGCCGATGCTCTCCTTCCCAGGATAATATGCTCCTCTAATGAGGCATAAAATCTCTGGACAAGCAAGGCCATTTTTGCCTGCTAACACCACAGCAACTCAGAAGCACACGTTTTGAGAAATTTTTAGCGTGGTTGCCATGATATCCGCAGTCCTGTAGAGTGACTCAACAAATTCCCATTCAAGAGAGCGTGATTCTCTTTGGGTAGAAGAGAACACTTTCCCACACAAATGGAAAATAAAGAAAGTCAAGGCGCATTTTAGATAAATATAGATATAGTTCACTCAGAAATGAACATTCCGTGAAATGAACATCATGTCATTTCAAACCTGTAAGAGATTCTTTCTTTCTTTAAAGTCACATTTTTGCAGAATAGTCCATTCTTTTCAATACAATAAAAGTAAATGGAACTATAAAATGCACCATAAAAATACAACAAGTGTTTAATGACTAATGGCACCACATTTGATTTCAGTGGAAAAGTATCCGCCAAGAGTGGCTTAAATTTCATAGAGTTATTGCATGGTTTCGGAAGATTTGTAATATAGCTGCATGAGTCATATGGATTTTTTACTAACACTTTTATGGTGCTTTTCTGTCAGTTTTGGCACTTGCAAAGCCCAGTCCCCATTTACTTTTTATTACTTGGGTAAAGAGCAATCAGTATGTTCACCATAAGGGCTTGGAATGAGATGAGGATGAGTAGGCTAAATAATAAATGAAATGTTTGCCATTTTGACACAGTTGTTGAAAGGTACAGCAGGGCGATGACAGGAAATAATGGTTGGACTAATAGAAGTCAAATTCAAACTCCTAATCGCTAACCGTCAGCTCGAAGATGAACAGAGATTGCTCTTTCGTAGCTCAAATCTCAGATTGATGCTTAACTATCAAATTTCTCACAGAAGATTCCCCTAAAGTTTCCTAATGCGAAAATACAAAAAAATTGACAATTGTTGACATACGATAAGAGTATAAAGCAATGCATCTGAATTGAATTCCATGAGATTTAGAAAAAAGTGAGTACACAAAAAGATCTCAGACTTTAAATTCTAACAGATTTTAGTATCTTTTAAATCTGAACATAGTTTTAAATCCCAAACTAGGGTTAACAAAAGCAAGGCAAACACGAAAAAAGAATCTGAGAAGCACCGAGTTCTCAGCAAGCCTCTATTTGTGGTTAACTTAATAGAAAAAAAAAGTGTGGGTTTGTAAAGAAGCGAGGGTTGACAGATATTGCATAGATTTCCACAGTGGCAAAGTTAGTGGTCAGTCCTCCCAGACTCAAATGCAGTCACAATATTATCTAAACTCTCTGTTCGCTTTTGTGTGCATTCCTACAAGCTCAAATACAAGCAGCGCACACTGACCTGGTGCTGGGAAACAAATGGCTGCGTGTAGGTCACTGTATTGAAGTCACATCAAAACAACATATGGAACTAGCATCTCGGAGCCTGATATTTCTTTTCTTGACAACCTGAACAACACGCAGGGAGCCGAATATTTCACAAGCATCTCGCAAATTAGACTGAGACCAGACCATTTATCCTGTGTGTAATCCAATTCATTCCTCACTCTGTGATCCCTATTCATTGGGGAGAAAGATGACTCAGACATTTTAGCACTGCAATAAGTGACTCTAAACAATCCTAATAGAGATGAAACGTTCTGAGAACGTTTCGTGATGAATGTTGTAGCAGATACGGAAAGCTGCGAATCGAGGCATTGCACTGGGTAAAACCAACAAGGGGAGACCTGATCTCAACTTGACGGCACAAAATATACAATATTATGTACTTTACAACCATGCAGTGATGTACTGCTAAAGGCATAAAGGATGCGATGACAGCTGTCAATATAATTTGCAATTAAAAAATAATAAGGCAACTAACAGGAAGCTGTTAGAGACTCTAAACTGTGACGGCACCCTAAACAGTTCCACCTTACCTGTCATTCTCCGCGCTCTTGAAGCCCGGTAAGATGTTCCTGAAGCTGCTGTGGCGGTCGAGCTTCGGCTGGCTTTTAGTGCGTTTGATGGAACCCTTCAGTCTGCGGCTCAGGAAGCCCTGGACAGGAAGTCAGAGGAAAGGACTGGATTACACTCAGAGATTTATTAACCACTGGAGCAGATGCATGTGAAAACCGGTGCTTGGCTTTTTCCCTTGTATTTGTTCTTTCCTCTCATCCGTAGCGTTTGGTTGCGCCGTGCATAGCTGCGCGATTGGTGCGGCACACACATCTGCTCGCAGCTCTGGGCTGAAGAGCTTCACTGATGTGATACTCCCCTCAAAGCCGCTGTTACCATGGAAACTGTTGGCTGGCATGGAAAAGGGGGGAAAAATACTGGTGCACTGCAAGTTCACAGGGGGAGAGCTGAGCTGGTGCTTTTCAGACGCTCTACAGATTAGGACAAGATTAAAAGGACTTGAATTATTCCTGAAAATCCATAGTCTGTCTGAGTGGGATGCTTGAAACACTGAGAAGGGGGAAAAACATGCATTTCTCAGGCGTGTAGATGCAATTAATGGGTTGGAATTGTGAATCAAGGCCTCATGCATGAAATGAATGAATGGCTGATTGATCTTAATAAGCCACTTAGAGAGCCTTGTTGCACAACAACCGATTAAAGGGGCTAACAAAAACAGTCACAAAGAAATTCTGCTGAAAGGACAGATATAGTCAGTATAGCTATACTAGTATAGAAACATTAAGCCTACTGAGGGTACTACACCTTCCGATTTTTGAGTAATACATTTTATTTTATAGATACACATACATTCATTCCAACATTTATTGTTTAATAGACATTTATTAATTATAAAAATGGCAACATAATGGATCTGGGCAAAACTTAGTCCCATGGCCTACATAAGTAAAACAATCTCAAATTGCTCAAATTGCAATCTCGAATTGTGTTCACACCAAACATGAAGCGATTATGCGATAGCATCTCTGCAATCATTTTCTATGTTCCAAATGGCTACAATAATGCTTTCTTTCGTTTGATTTAACAGGACGTGTTAATAAGCTCTTGACCTCTATAGATCTGCTATGAGGCGATTCATTTATGCTATCTATTTGGGTCATTTCATATATGTTATGTGTGCAACAGCAGTATTTCTTATATGCTAACAGCAGCCTATTTTGGATGTGTTAGCAGTAGCGAGTCTCTGTTCTTGCTCTGCTGCTTGCCTGTTAGCGCTTTATTTTACAGTATGTGTATTTCTCTGGTACATACATGGTAAATATCTTGTACAGACAAATGAGTACAACAAGGTACTTGCCTGAAGTGTACGTACATAGTAACAAAAAAAAGAAACACAGGTGTACTTAACAGTCACATGCATGGTAATTAGTTTGTAATACAGAAGTGGGGGTAATAATGGTTACTTACGAGTAGTGACTGTACATGGTAACTAATTAGATACTTTACTGTATACTTAGCAATGTATATGCATGGTAAATATGTAGTAAAAGTAGGTACAAAAAGCATGTCCTGAAATTATCCGTATATGTTAACAAATTAGACGCATGGTAAATGTGTAAAACCTATGAAAAAAATTAGTTATTATGTGGTAACAAACAAGACACACATTGTACTTAGTATTTAAAGTACATTTGGCATATCCAAACCTTATCAAATGAAAAGAGGACTGTTTTCAATTGCTTCATATAAAATGATGCATTTTATTTTACAGTCCTATTTCCATATATACTTACTATGTACCATCTACTACCGATTACTCAATAAGTACCTTGTGTCACGGTGTGGATTGGCGTGAAGGAGCACTCGACGAGAATAATTAAGCTTAAACAGATTTAATCTTCTTCAAACGGACAAAATAATAATACACAGGTAGGCAGGCAGACAGGCAGAACATAAACCATACGTAAAAACCTTGATGATCGGACAAACGTGAACTCAAACACACAGGACTTAAATATAAAACGTAATTTGACTAAATTAACAAGACAGCTGAAGACAATGATACAATTAACAGGAACGGAAGGCAGGGCACACAGAGCACATGGCACAAGACAAAAACGACAACAAAAGAGTCCAAAGACGTGGTACTTGTTTATACCCCTCAACTTGAGTACCGCATAACATATTCTGTACATTAAATAATAGGTACATACATCAGTATGTATATAGTAAGTATATGGAAAAGAAACTGTAAAATAAAGTGCACCATTTTACATAAACATTACACAGGAATTACCAGACCTTCAATTTTTCGAAGCTCTGTTGTGGAGAGCAATTTAGCATTAACAGTCCAACACAAGCAACTGATGACAATCCTCTTTTAATTAGGTAAGGTTAGGACTTACCAAGCGTTACCACATAATAATACATTTTTCTGTAGATGTACACATTCACCATGTATATACCGTTACTATTTATAGTATTTTGTCTTCTTAGTTACCATACAAGGATACTGTAAAGATGTGCCTGTTTGTAGCCACTTGTCTATAAGTACTACATATTCACCATGTATATACATTAGCAAATACAGTAAAATATCTAATTAGTTACCAGGTATGGGTATTACTTATAAGTGACCGTTCTTATCCACACTTGTCCGTATGTACAATCTTATTACCATACGTACAGCCATGATCTTATTTGTTACTACGTACACACGCTTAAGGAAGTATCTTGTGTTACCACTTATTTGCCTGTAGGTACAAGATATTTACCATGTTTGTGCCAAGGAAGTACACATACCGTAAAGTAAAGTGTTCCCAAGATGACTATATTAGCGTCCAAACTAGTGTACAGTATTGGTTGTTTATTCTAAGAGCACACACGTTTGCTGCTTTACATTCTCAAGCTCATTATAGCGGTATTGATTCTGATTGGGTTTCGATGTTTGGTAACACTTTATTATAAGGTGTCTACAATACAGAGTAAGTATTTTTTAGTAGCCATTGTACTTACATAAAACAAAATGTACTTACCATGTAACTAAGATATGGAACAGTTTGTACTTACTAGTTTGTAATTATGTAGAAGTAATAGGCTGCTACTGTTACATTAGAATTACAGAATATTAAAATAAAGTGTATCAAGATTTTACTTAAGTGTACTTCATGTGTATCTAGCTGGACCGTTTGATTAAACGTATTAGTACACATTTTAAATACATGTAATACCTTTCTAATTATATTAAAGGACAGAATATTATGCAGGCATAAGCTACTTCAAATAAAGTATTTCAAGTTAGTACTTACAGGCTGTTCCATAACTTACTTAGTTAAATGATAAGCACATTTTATTTGATATAAGTACAATGGCTAGAAAGTATAATTCGGTAAAGTATTGTGACACCTTATTATTAACCAATGTTTTTAGCATTTATCAGCTGGAACAAATCATTCTGAAAGTGATTCCAACAATATTGTTTATCATTATAGCTGTAGTGTTTACTCTGCTTTTCTCTAATATTGACAATGATTTTTAGGACTAAATGTTTTTTGTTTATCTTTATAGTTATCGTCCTTGGTGCAAACAGACCTGTGGTCAGGTGACGGTTTACGAATAATCTCGAAATGGTCAAGTATCGTTCAGCATAGATGCACTGCACACGGAAGGTGAAGTAGATAAAAGAGTTTGGTGTGGGTCAGCTTTGAGACATCTTATAAAACAACTTCAAAGAAGATTTTCCCCTTGGGGAGTAATCAAACATTTTTTTTTTTAGCTCTTTTTCATTTTCGGGCCATCTTTGACACGAAATTTGCCATTTGCCAAACTTCCAAATGGAATTATTCATCGAGCCTGTCAGAGTGAAGGAAGAGCGCTGTTTGATGATGCTGTTGTTTGGAGGCTGCAGCCTCCGTCTGGATCAATGAAAACGCAGTCTGAGGAGCTCGGCTCAAGCTCTGTAGTAACTCTGCGTCTTTCGCATTTAAACAATACGCCAAGATGCATTTAAATCCAATGCATTTCTCAACAAAGTATTTTGTTCAAGACAAGTGAGCGATTGTTTTCTACAGAACCGTTTTAGAACTGCTCTGCAAATTACAATGATTTCTGTGGGATCGTGTGGCACTGCAGCCCGGAGTAATGACAGGATAACACCCTATTCTTGACCAAACATATGCGGTTATGTTGGCATCATGTCTCAGTAATAAGCTCTGTCAGCTGTCAAAAGGCTGAAGGTCTGCAGATTCCTTCACGTCTATTGTGTGCATGTAGTGAATTCCTGTAATGCTTAGCTGCTGAGCCTGCATTCCCAACCTCCTCTCATCTCCCCCACTTCTCCCCCTTCTCCTGTAATCTTTATGCTTGGCCTCTCTCTGCCCTCTTGTGTCCGTGCCTGTGAGTGTGTGTCTGACAGCTTTAATTGTGCTGACAGTCCCAGACATGGCGTGAAACATTTGGAGGCTGAAAAACGTAGATTTGAAGGCCCTGTCTGGATTTGTATAACCTGGTCCGTACTTTGTAGGACAGCAGAAGGCTAAGCCCCGTCCTGACCCGCATACGGCAGTGTTAGACTGTTAGTCACACCAGGGCTAGTCTGAGGCTCTGTTCCTAAAAACCTTGCGAGATGTCTACAAAGACAGCATTCTTAGGCATTATAGACGCACACATCATGAAGATGTGTGACATTTGAAGATATTTTTGTGTTTTAAGGCCAAACAATTCAGTAGACAACCAATTAATATTGAACTTATATCCTGTAAGTGGACCGTATTTTATACTTTTAAAGAGTTCATGTTTTTAATCATAAGCCAAATTGCAAATGATACTGTACTTTTCATGGGTACAAATGGTTTTACAGTTAAATTTGTAAAATAAATGTACAAAATAATCAATAAACAATTAAATAAATACATAATTATAAGTAAAATAAAATAAATACGATTTAAGAAAATTATATCTGAAATATAATATAATATAATAAAATATCTGAAGAGTTTTTCATTGTGTATTCTAATTAATCTCAAAATATAGTTGTTATATTGATTAGATTACTTTGATTAGAACTAACTAAAAAATACAACTAACACATTCTCTGTTTTTGCAAATACACTTTTTAAAAATAAAAAGTTTCTAATGTATGCATTAAATGTTAAAGATGTTTAGTGGGCCCCTTAAGGGGTTAAACCACTATTCCCCACTTCTTGAATTTATGCCTCGACAAGTAACAGTTCTGTTATTACCAGAAGAACTGAGATATGTTTCTCGCCCCCTTACTGTGCCAATGCACCAAGGTTACAAGATAAACATTCCTGGAAGACATCTAATTTAAGATGAAATATTGCAAGAGGACCCTTACGCCAAGACATCCATAATGCCAAATGCACACTGTAACACTAAAGATCCTCATGCATGCAATTAACAACTCACAGTTTCAGAATAAGAATAACTAGCTATTGTAAGGCTTGTGCTCAAAACAAACATTATGCCAGTGGGTTAAAATAAATTATTTAATTCAAATTATACTCTCTCAAAATAAGTCTTAACATATTATTTTGCCTCTCAATCCAAATCTTGATTTAATGTTTAATTATTATTATTATTATTTTACTAAAAGCAACACAAAAATGCATGTGTATGCTGGAATTACTGATAAAGAAGCAGGAAAACTGTCCCTTTTCTGAATAAATGAATATAAAGGATTCCTTTCACTTTCCAGTTAAAACACCTACAAATCTAAATATCTCATCTCAAATGTCCCATATACAATATCATATTTTTTTTCAATTATTCAGTTATATACAGTCATATACAGATTTTCAGTTACATTTACTTGTTTATTCTTCAAACCAGATCAAATATATATATTCACATTAAAAATGCACTACCTGAAAACTAGTATTCTAATATATATATATATATATATATATTTATTTTGTTTAGTTTTTTATCCAAACTATAAAATCATATATAAATTGTATAAATAAACATACATATATATTTTTTCCTCCAAACTATAAAATCATACAATCTCATTTTTTGCAACTATTTGCCAGCTCTGACATGGTAAAAAAGATGTCTCCCCGTTGTGAAAACAAGTTCTTTGGGTTCAGCCTTCCATGAAGGCACTTAGCATAACGTCCGTTATCAAACATGAGAAACACGCTCTCAGATAACAACTAAACAAGACTCCCGACCGTAGCGAGCCACTGCTAAGAGCCTGAATGTGTCGGAGCATCTGCTGAAACAATACATCTAATGTCATTATCTGTTGTTCGCAGCCAGACAGTCTAGCCTGAGCCATAACGCAGAGGAGTCCACGGTCTGAAGCCGGGGCCTGTGGGGACATCCGTAACCCTGGGCTCCAAACGATCGCATCTACATACATCACCAGAGCAAGGTATTGGATTTCTCCCAGGGCTCTCAAAGTGGTCCGCACAGCATGAGGGCGCACTATTGCCCTTCCTCCTTCTGTTCTGACAAGCCCGGGATCCCGTTCAATTAGCGTGGATCCGGTTCGGCGTACTCGCACGAAAGGCTCTGTATCGCTAGAGACAGCGGGACTCTCTTGTGGCCCCGCAGGAGCCAAATACACAACTCATCGGCATGCAGGAGGGCGTTCACGTTAGAGCATGCTTACAAACACTGTGCTCTTTCTGTCTTGCGTCAGTTAATAGATCCTGTCATTAGTTTAGCTCTGTAATTAAGCAAAATGGGTGAGCTGAAAGCAGTGGAATAACTGTTTATCTTAGGCTTCTGGTAGGGGGTAAACAGAAGCGACAGACTGATGCCAATATTTGAATGTAACATACCTCTGGAAAATAAATACACAGAACTCGGAGAGAATTGCTCAAGTGCATATACATGCTATGTTTCTTCTATATGTAAGTGTTTTTTTCAACTTTCTTTGTCTAACTTCGCAATTCACAGATTGAGATCACGTTAAATGATCATAATTCTGTAAAATGGAAACGTTTACCACTTCCTTAATTTAGTTTTGCTACTTTTCTTTATATTACTGTTCAAAGATCACTGAAAGATTATTAAATGCTTTTGAAAGAAGACTCTTATGCTCAGAAATGTTGCATTTATTTGAAAATACAGTAAAAACATTCATTTTTAAAAATATGATTACCATTTAAAATGTCATTTTTTCTATTGTATTTAAAAATAACAATTTATTCAGTATTTTAATGTTTTTTTTGCTGTCAAAAAGTACTGTCAAATAGATGAGTATGCACTATATATATATATATATATATATATATATATATATATATATATATATATATATGTATGTATATGTATATATATATATATATATATATATATATATATATATATATATATATATATATATATATATATATATATATATATTTGTGTGTATATATATATATATATATATATATATATATATATATATATATATATATATATATATATATATATATATATATACACTTTGATTAATGTAATCAAAAGAAAAGAAATGTTTTAAAACAAATGTACAACTCTTTTAAGCATTACTTACTAACCTTAAACTTTTAAATGGCTGTGTTTAGATATATTTATATAGACATATATTTCACTAACAGTTGGTAACTTTGCAGTTATGTCAACTAGCAGTCACATTAGTAGATTGTTTGCTTAATATCTTCTAACACTTTATATTGATGGGTACACAACATCAGAAATAGGCAACTACTACTCTGAGTTAGTAGACATGTAGTTGCTAATTAATAAGAATCAAAGAATCAATTAACATGTAGTTGACATGCAGTTACAAAGTTAATGTCTAGTAGAATGTCTAAAGTGGACTATCAAAATAAAGAGTAACCCCATGCGATTGTATTCCATGGGTACAGTATTACAGCATTGATACATTCTTACACAACACCCCATCAACTCTGCACCCACTTCATTGTGAGGAGCAGAAGGGTATAATATTGCCCTTCTCAGGAAACATGGTGCTGCCAGCTGTGCCTGTGGCATTTCCAAATCGCAGCTAAATGCAGCAAGATTCACGACCCATCTGTCTCATTTACGGCAAGCTTCAACCAGGACTGATTGCATCTCCTCTAAGGACCGTTCCCCATTAGACGGCCATTGAGGTCTATAAAGCTGGCTTAAGTCTATCAGGAAGCCTAATCCTCCTCTCCTCTTAGGCTGACCCGAGGATTCAGAGCCAGCTGTGGCCGTGTCGCTCACTTATCTCTGAGTGGAGTCATTAGGACCGGTGCTTCTCGCCCCAGGCAGGAAGTAAACAGCACAGCGGCGATGACATGCTCTCTCCTCAGGGTGCGTGATGACACCTGCTTTATCCCACTAGTAACAACTGATGGGATTAGCCTCGTAACAGAGTTCAATGAACTGTGGTCTAAAGTGAGTCGACAAGTGCGATCCGGTGCCCTTTGCTCCACTAATCTCGACAAACAGAATCTGTCATAAAAGTCAGTAAAGCTGTATGTGCCGCGCTACAACTGTTATCCACAGCAAACACTTTCTATGTTGTAATAGGCAGTGTGGTCTAGTAAGGCCTGGCGAGTCGTAAGTGCAAACCTGTAAAGTTAATCTATCAGGTGTGTAGTACATATTTACTGTACTGAGTACAGTGCAAAAGTATGTACTTTATTTTGCAACTTTAGATTTTTGTTCCGTTGTTGTCCATGCCAAAAGATATCCCTTCCTAGAGAATATTGCCATTAAAGGAACAGTTCCACCAAAAATGAAAATTACCCCATATTTTACTCACCCTGAAGCCATTCTGGGTGTATATGACTTTCTTCTTTCTGACAAACACAGTCAGAGTTTTTTAACAATGTATCCTGGCTCTTTCTGATGCTGGTGAATAGTGCCAATTATTTTGAAGCTCCATAAATCAGATATATCCCCGAGTAGTGAAAAACTAACCTACATGCCTTCAGGGGGTTATCACATGTCCTGTGAAAGAAATCGATTGGTTTTTGAAGCTTGGATAAATAATAAAAAAAACTAACTGTGTTTCTTTGTCTGAAATAAAGTCATATACACCTACGATGGCTTCAAGGTGAGTAAAATATGGGCTAATTATAATTTGTGGGTGAACTATGTGATGTTGTTATTGTTAACAGAAACTTTTTTTAAATAATTTTGTTAACTGATGCATATAATAAAATACATTGAATCTGAATATAAAATATGAACAATAATAATTCATATTAATTGTTAATAATAATAATAATCTATACTTAATATGCTGTAAATAATACATAATAGAAATGTGAATTATTGTGTGTGTGTGTGTGTGTGTGTGTGTGGATAATAGATGAAAAAATAAAAAATAAATAAACAAACAGGTAAAACTAAAATTACATAATACCTAATACCTAACTAAAGTTTACATTAAAGCAAGATAATTCAAAATACTTCTTTAAAAAATTATAAGATTAGCTTTTAAATAATACTAAACACTGATTTTGAAAATGAGTGATTTTTTTCGTTTTAGGGATATTGAGCAATTGAAATCTACAAACTGATTACCAATTAAAACGTTCCAGATTAAAACATCTTTAATTTGAAAGATTTTAGTACAGACACACCTGTAAGGATTCTTAATAAACTCTCACTTAATTCATTGGAGAAATAGGCACAAATGGCAACATATATATATATATATATATATATATATATATATATATATACATATATATATATATATATATATATATATATATATACACATCACATACATGTACATATATACATTATATATATAAATCAAGACATTTGCAAAGTATAAAGTGTACAGCACAACTGTGTCTAAAGTTAAACTGACTGACATTTTGAACTCATTTTTATCTCAGAGAGGTGTTTAAATCCTCCAACGATCGTAAATGTGCTATTTCTTATCTGTGCTGCGGTCGTAATTGCGTACCGTGACTTTAAAAGGTGTTGACGTGTCTGCATCCATAGCGACCACCGTTTTGTCCACTGTACTGCCAGGCATACTGCGCCGCCAGCCCACCCTGTCAGTGAGAGACTCTGAGAACACACAGACAGAGACAGAGAGAAAAATCAGAGTGAGGACTGCCAACCTGCCAAGAGCTGTTCTACGATCAGATTTCCCCTAGGATAAACAAACCCGCAGATGAACACGATCAAAAAACAGTAACAGCATTGGAAAACTGAAAAAAATAAAATAAAATACAGGAAGGTGTTCAGCATCATCTCTCCATCATGCTTGCTAAGATTTAGACAAGTATGTTTTGGATGGTTGCCAGGGGGTTGCTGTGCCATTGCTATGTGGCTTTTGAGTGGTATTAGGTGGCCTGTCACTGCCCACCCATAATTCTCTACAGTATGCCGCTTCTGTAGTCACATGTGTCGGTCATGCGCAGCCTGCATCAGCCTGTCAGACTCTGCTCGGCATTCAGCACACGCCTGCATCTCTGTCTAAACGATTGATGGAGGGAAGGAGGGAACAAGTGTTTGTGCGGAAAACAAATGAGAGAGCGAACGCAGTCAACCTGAAAGACAAGATCTATGAAATTCATCCTACTGTCTCTCTCTTTGCACAGTCTGAATCATGTCAAACTCAAAACAAAGTGGAGGAAGGGCTTCTGTGCCTCGCTGGTTTTGTACTCGGAAAGATGCGTCACTAACAAGATTTGGAAGGTTTTTTTTTTTTTTGGTGTGTGTGTGCTCTTTCTGACAGCACTTTTCTTGTGCCAGAATTGGTTGTTGAAATAAAAAAGCTTTCTGTTCTACAGCATGAAAAATATCCTGTTATATTTATGGTATTAAAAAAACCTTGGCGGCTGTGGTTGCCCAAAATTCACTGTAAAGATGTGACAGTGTTACAAGATGCCTGTATATTTTACAATTTATAACGGCATGTTTCAATAAGTGGTTGTTAATTTACCTATATACTCTACAAAATCTGCCTTTTAACATAAAACGTGTCAAGAAACATCATAATCATGAACTTAATCATGTTTTTTCACAAATTTAAATATCTTGTTTTTTATGATGTTATCGTGTATTTATTGTATATTTATTGTGTGTGTGTGTTTATATATATATATATATATATATATATATATATATATATATATATATATATATATATATATATAAACTTGAACCTCTAACAGTACTCTCTGTTCCATTTTATCTTCTTGTTTTCTTTTTATTATTTAAGAAATAAATAAATAGTTGACCTTCTAACACTCACACAAACACACACTTTCAGTTAACCAATTTACTGATTTTTTACAATATTAATTCAAAATTACATACTATTTTTACAGTGTACAGAGAACATCAAATTCACTGACACCTGGAACCAAACTAATGATATAAACTGCCAAAGAAAAACAATTATGTGTTAATAAATATTTGCCACGAGGAACAGTATTGCAGTCTCAGTCATCATTTAGTGTTGGCTGAGCAGAACTACACCCATGATCTGACAACATGGAGGAAGAGTGATTAACAGCCCTGCGTGAGGTATCGACATATGAAGACTCCGTCTGTGTGTGTGTGTGTGTGTGTGTGTGTGTTGTAATTTCACTGTTTTCTCACTGGAGAGATGAACAGATTGGAATCTCAGCGCGCCTCTTGCTTATGTTGATATCACAACATCCTTGATCCATATGTTAAGCATGGAAGCAAGATCACATGATCTTTGACTTAAACGCAGTGTTTAAAAACAGTGAAAATCCACAGGGTATTTCACATTTAAGTCTATAAGTAGGCCAAAGCACTATATACATCATTCTTAACAAGGTAATAGATTATGTATTTTCAAATATGACTATGTATACTCCTGTTCATAAACATCAGCATCTCTTTAAACAGCGTGTTTGTTCTAAATTATGACTACAATGCCTCTACCAACCTGCAAACTAATATCTGGTTCATACTTTCATTATGATAAAGCTGCTTGAATAGGATTGATAAAATCGCGCAAAAATGGAAAAACAATAAACAACAATCAAAGATAGCTCCAACTTTTTTTCCACCCGGGCCAAGTATTTATGAAAAGTGGAGACAGTAAAATGCTTTCATATTGAAGACAAGCAGCTCAAAGAAAAGCCTCCACTGGCACAGACCTGCGGGCAGGGGTCTGAACTCCCGACCGCTCTGCTCATATTTGTCCAGAGCAAACATGCTGACAAGAATGCAAAAGTTGTGTTCATGAGCTGCTGTGGAAATGCTTTCCATTTTAGGGTGGGCAAAAGTAAATAAATACAACATCAGAGGACTGATGATCGACACACACCAAAAAAAAAAAAAACACACACAATAATGCTTACACTAAAGTTAATTATCTAAATAGACATTATGTTTCATATATATATATATGAATATTATGTATATATATATATATATATATATATATATATATATATATATATATATATATATATATATCTTACATCAAGAAACCAGACAATGATCATTCATGGTAATAAAATAAAAATAAAAACTTTATGAATTAATATGATTGCAAAGTGTTTTATTTTATTTATTAAAAATAAAACTAAATAAAATAAAATGGCTCCTCTAACCTTTTTAACCAGCATGAAGCTTCAAATAATTTTCCATGTTAGTAATTTGAACCCCAAATGTTTAATGGCAATAAACTTAATGACTAAATATGTTAAACCTGTTTTAGAAAAAGAGTAAACTATTCAAAAAAAAAAAAAAAAAAAAAAATAAAATAAAAAAATAAATTAAATTAAATTAAATTAAATAGTACAGCATGGCCCCTGTAACTTATTGATTTCAAACAGAAAGTTCTCAACTGGTATGAGCCATCAAACAATGTTCCATATATGTTAATCAGTTCAACCCCAGATGTTGGGAAGACTTGTGGGCCATTTGCCAGAGAATTACAGCAGAAATGCTCGGCGCTAGCGGCCTATTAATCTGCTGTGAACAAGATGCATGGCCCAGCTGTGTAAGAGACGCCTGCACCGGGGTGCCACCGTCCTCCATCTGATCTCACAGAGGACTCTGTCATTCAGGAAATTACACAGAAGTGCTACGGTCTCATTTAGCATTCAAGCAGGGCTATAACTCACAGGCCTGTCTCATTTGCTCTTAATCTAAATGCACGTTCCTTTCTTCAGATTTGGCTCGACTTGTCGCAGCAAGAGATGATGGGTCTTTGCAGGCCCTTCGGTTCGCTTAGACGAAGGCCTGGGATACAATAGGTTTTTCTTTGGCAGATGCCCTTTTAAGGCTTAAAAGCACAGACAATAACATAAAACACAAAACAACTTTTTCGGCAATGGCAATATCTTTGTAACATACAGTGACCTGCAGGTATTTTATAATTGATTCCGAATTACAATGGTACAAATTATAAAAAGGTTATATAAATATAAATTATAAAAGAAAAAAAGACTTTGCCTGAGTCTATATAGCAGAACATAACTATGTGACCCAGAAAGAATCTGATGTAATAACGGTTTAGAAAATAAACAGATTTAGCAAGTAATGTTCTGTCAAATACCCAAATTGCTTAACTTGTGAGATACAGACCGTTATATAAAGTTATTTTAATCGGAATATTACTGTTTGTACTGCATTTTTAATCAAATATGCATTCCAATGCAACCTTGGTAAGACTTCCACAAATGTAAAAAATAAAATCCTTTTTGAAAGTATGTGTCCATTCCCTAGATTTAATAATATCCACGCTCCTCTCAACCTATCAATCAAACAGCTAAAACGCTGTGCAGGCCTTCCATCTAACAAGCCCACCATGGCGAAAGGAAATGGAAAACAGGCAGTGACAAACAGAACAGAAACAGAATGATAACTAAGCGTCGTTTGTTGTTCTTTGAAGAACAATTACTGTTGCGGTGTTTCCAATTAAACGTGACGTGAGTGTAGGTATTGAATATAACGACAGATTGTCATTTCTGGGTGAAGTTGTGTTTAAGAACAAATGTAATCTGTGATCAGCAGCACACTGTCCCATACAGAAGCCAAGTGTAAAAATGAGTTCTGGACAGGGATGCTTTAGACTTATACAGCAACGTAGAGAATGGATGGTAAATGCTGCTT